>NW_025767098.1:832500-990554 GCF_003918875.1 Haliotis rubra
GTGTACTTCATTCAAGTGTGTTATACTAAAACAACAAAATTCTGATTACTCGAAAATATGTTTTTTACAATCGATAATGATTTTTTTATCATCGGAACACCTCCAGCCACCATCATGGTCGCAAACACACCTTCCACACATACTCATACCCATGCTCATGACCACCGACTGTCCATGGGAATATGCTATGGAATATGCTATGGAATATGTTGACTATTCACCCTAATTACACATATCAAATTTCCTCCAAATGCATTGTCAATTAGATGAGCATAGCATGTAATTTGTGTGCCTGTTATTACAGGGGAGTTAAAGCATGTATTCATCCACGGACAACATCATGGCAATTTTGTTCTCAGCAGCATGTCAGGCATGACACCTGTGAGATGGGGAATTAATCCGTTACCTGCCGCCTGCTTGGGTTGGCTGGAGGTCAGTCTACATGGTGGTCAGCTGGACGCATGTAGTATTACCTTAGTACACACAACGCACTGCGGAGGTCAGGGTAGGTCGCTGAACTATGTAGAACGTAGCGGTGGTATAGCTAGCTGTACATTTGGTCCACTGTCTGACTACATGGAGTACTTACCAACCGGGCACACAAGTATGTCACACTTTGTTTGTTTACTGTATTTTGTTTACAGCTTGGTATTGATCCAGGGAGAGGTTTCAGTGTTACTGTGTAATGTCTGATAACTGACATTTTGGTCTGAAAAACGTGGGAGTTGGTGTATTTCGTTCATAACTACTAGCATGTGTGTCCTTTGGTATTATTTGATAAAAAGATGATTTTGCAATAAAATGTATAAATTTTGGATTCTGTGATTCTTTACTTTAACATTGTGGAGGAGATTTTTACAATTAACAATTTTTGGTTGACTTAAAGATTTTGGAAAGTATATTATTTCGGGAAAAAAAATTACCCAAGAAAATAATATTGTTATGTGACCAGGTTGTATAAGAAACCGGTAATGGCCAGTATGGGAACTTGTCTGACACAAGTGTAGGTGAAGCATTTCATGGAGGCGGGATGCCTTATCTGACACTAGTAGAATATTCACTTCCCAAGAAACCTCCAAATAATATGTCCCACTTGTTCAAGAGTCAGTGAGTATTGTTCTATTATTCTTTTAGCCATGTTCCAGCAATATGGAAGTGGGTTACACCAGAAATGACCTTCACATGTTGTAACCATGTTGAGAATCAAACCAGTATCTCCTGTATGATGAGCGGACACTTGCCCCACTGGGTTTCCTAACCACAGCTTTTAATTATGTATCTTGTGTATGATGATTATGATGATTACTGTGAAAAGAATGAAACTAGAGATTTATTGTTTTCTATGTTGTCGTATACAAGTTCAATGTATGTAGTACTATGTACACAATGTGCATATATATACAATGTATTTCAATCTCGAATCACACGATATCTCGAACCTGTCTTGATGGTGCCTTGGGGTTCGAGACCCAGGGAGTATACTGTACTAGAAACATTTCTGTTGATTTGCCTAATGGGCGCAGCCAATGTATAATCGGAACTTTTGGACTTTGAGGACAGTCAGTAGGTTCTTGAAAGTAGAATATAAACCCTTGTTGATGTAAAAACACCCAGCCCAATACTGAATTTTAGGCAGAAAAAAACATACAGGTATCAAAACGGTAGAAAATAAAAATGTTGAAGGAATGACGAAATATCATAAAGAGTAATTAAAACCGACACTTAAAAGTTGATGTGTGGCCGGTGTGAGATACAAGTGAGTTGATGTGTATCTGATGTGAGATACAAGTGAGTTGATGTGTGGCAGGTGTGAGTTACAAGTGAGTTGATGTGTAGCCGATGTGAGATATAAGTGAGTTGATGTGTGGCCGGTTTGAGATACAAGTGAGTTGATGTGTGGCCGGTGTGAGATACAAGTGAGTTGATGTGTGGCCTGTGAGAGGTACAAGTGAATTGAAGTGTAGCCCGTGTGAGATACAAGTGGCTGGACTCTTAATGAGCAGCCAGTCATCACGCATGTCAATGGCTTGTTGATATCGTTGAGTGTCATTACATTTGTTGACCACAGAAATTGATTTGCTTTCCATTGCTCCTCAGCTTGAGCGTGCAAGACAAAGGGGAGTTGATAGATTAATGTAGGTTTGTGCCAATGACCGGCCCCGTCCTGAACTATTCACATCAGCAGTCCAGCAGACTACCGAGATGCGCGCTTCCAGCGCCACTGGCTTTGGATTGGTCGTTACCATTACCTCGTCGATTTCATTAGGGTATTTCAATTTGCAAACTGTTTCACTGAACTTGTCTTGGTGGATTTAGCTGTGTATTAGATTAATTATTTATTTGTGTCATGTATGACTACGAGGGCTAGCTGTTGATGGTTGTGAGATGGACTGAAGTGGGACATTAAAGCCAGGTAGGATCTCTTGTTGCCCCAGTACACATTAGTCAGGTGTCCACACCTCCAAATAGGGGGATACCAAAGTTTCTGTTAGGCATCATGTGTGTTTTTTGTCAGTGACAATGTGTACTCTTTTTTTGTCAAGTTGTCAGAATCATAGCTTATAATTTTCTTTGAATATTCTATTAATGGTTCTGATAAAGTAAAAAAGATTTCTTTATTTCCCAAAGCAAATGTGGAATAGTATTGTATGTCTTAAAGGGTACATAGGGTTTACTAAAAGTAGTCCGGTTGTCAGTACAGTGCCAGTTGTGTTTGTGGACCGGCTACAGGTATCTATAAGCTGTGGTTCGTTGCCATGACAGGTGGCCGGTTTATGGAGATTTGCAGGTGATATTGGTATTGAAATAAAGCCATGTTCTGATCCTTCAAAGAGATGGGTTACAAGTTATGCAACAAACTTTTACAAGCCAAAATATGGTGGTTATTTCATAACTGACCAGTCACTGACCATGATGAGAGTTTCTGTCAATAACTGAAATCCATTTGTTGACCTGAAAGCAGTGGTTATATGCATGCACTAAAAATATTTATTATACAGAGGTAAGTTAGGTACTCCAGTTCTTATTGGATGACACACCAGTCTTGGTAGTACATGCTTAAGCTACTGTCGTTGTATAGTTGAATCAGAGCTCATTGCTTATGTGTAGAGAGAGTACACATTACTACTAAACACTTGTATATTTAACATAGAGTGCTTTGTACACAATAAATTACTGTATGTTTATTAACAATTTATTTGAACGAATTTTGTGAATGTATTCAGGAATAATATTCTGTACAGTTACCTCATTCTCGACATGTTGAGTATTTGGCTCACTGAGTATTTGGGACAACTAAGAACTTTTGCAGACTGCTTTATAAGGAGTTTGCTGTGGAGATCCCGATAGATGCAAAGACGGGACATTGTTAATCTGGACTCTGGTACCCAGGAAACTGTACGATCTGCGTGAACGGTATATACCGCTGATATCATGGGATCTTAACTAGTAGGCCCAGTGCTATTCCAGGGTTTGATATCAGCCCCTACTTTATATACTCAAAAAGAAAAACAAATGTGATTATGTTGATATTTATTATTGTGTCAGGCTTTAAAGTACACCGCACTGCTTTGTAAACTGGTTTGACAAGTGTGATAGCGTGTTTAATGTTGGTGATGACTGGAGATCCTGTAAGTCTGTAAGTACACTAAGTCTGTATGTTTGAGAGACTACTGTCATTGGTGGAGACAGGATCGGACTGAAGGCTTGAGATATATAGACCCAATGTGTGTAGGAGTGGACTGAAGGCTGGAGATATATGAACACAATGTGTGTATAGGAGTGGACTGAAGGCTGGAGATAAATGGACACAATGTGAGTGTAGGATCAGACTGAAGGCTCAACCTTTAGGCCTTCTTAATCAACTCAGTAGTTAAAGGTAACTGGTTTGTAACATGTTAGTATTATTAGACAACACATCTGGATGTTGTCCATGTTGAATCAACTTGTCACAAATCTTGCATAAGAGATCAGAAAGTGACCCACTAGAGGGTGACTCTCAGTTAGCAGGGATGGATGACCAGATACTCTACCAGAACTGAAATTCTGAACAGAGCACTGAGACACAGTCAGAACTGAGGGACTGAACAGAGCACTGAGACAGCTAGAATTGATAGACTGGACAGAGCACTGAGACAGCTAGAATTGATAGACTGAACAGAACACTGAGACACAGTCAGAACTGATAGACTGAACGGAGCACTGAGACAACTAGAATTGATAGACTGAACAGAACACTGAGACACAGCTAGAATTGATAGACTGGACAGAGCACTGAGACACAGTCAGAACTGATAGACTGAACGGAGCACTGAGACACAGTCAGAACTGATAGACTCGACAGAGCACTGAGACACAGTCAGAACTGATAGACTGAACAGAGCACTTAGACACAGTAAGAACTGATAGACTGAACAGAGCACTTAGACACAGTCAGAACTGATAGACTCGACAGCACTGAGACACAGTCAGAACTGATAGACTGAACGGAGCACTGAGGGAGCTAGAATTGATACACTGAACAGAACACTGAGACACAGTTAGAATTGATAGACTGGACAGAGCACTTAGACACAGTCAGGACTGACAGAGCACTGAGACACAGTCAGAACTGATAGACTGAACAGAGCACACAGTCAGAACTGATAGACTGAATCAGAACTGAGAGAGCTAGAATTGATACACTGAACAGAACACTGAGACACAGCTAGAATTGATAGACTGAACGGAGCACTGAGGGAGAGCTAGAATTGATACACTGAACAGAACACTGAGACACAGTTAGAATTGATAGACTGGACAGAGCACTGAGACACAGTCAGAACTGATAGACTGAACGGAGCACTGAGAGAGCTAGAATTGATAGACTGAACAGAATACTGAGACACAGCTAGAACTGATAGACTGGACAGAGCACTGAGACACAGTCAGAACTGATAGACTGGACAGAGCACTGAGACCGTGAGATCCCTATCCTTAACCCTAACCCTAACCCTAATTTCTTCAAATCTAAAGTAGGAAGGTAGAATGATGGTTCTTTCTGTAAATATGTATTCGACAACAACAGTCATTGAGAACAGAGTTGTCATGGGATATACAACACCCACAGTTTAACAACATTCTCTGATTTCAGCAAGCTATGAAGAGTAGTGTCCCTTGGCTGCAGTTCCTGACGATGATGGTTGTAGTATGTTCAGTTCCTGACGATGATGGTTGTAGTAGGTTCAGTTCCTGACGATGATGATGGTTGTAGTAGGTTCAGTTCCTGATGATGATGGTTGTAGTATGTTCAGTTCCTGACCATGATGATGGTTGTAGTAGGTTCAGTTCCTGACTGATGATGATGGTGTAGTAGGTTCAGTTCCTGACAATGATGGGTGTAGTAGGTTCAGTTGACAATGATGATGATGATGGTTCCTTGTAGTGAGGTTCAGTTCCTGACAATGATGGTTGTAGTAGGTTCAGTTCCTGACAATGATGGTTGTAGTAGGTTCAGTTCCTGATGATGATGGTTGTAGTAGGTTCAGTTCCTGATGGTTGTAGTAGGTTCAGATGATGATGATGATGATGTTGTAGTAGGTTCAGTTCCTGACAATGATGGTCGTAGTATGTTCAGTTCCTGACAATGATGGTTGTAGTAGGTTCAGTTCCTGATGATGATGGTTGTAGTATGTTCAGTTCCTGACAATGATGGTTGTAGTAGGTTCAGTTCCAGACAATGATGGGTGTAGTAGGTTCAGTTCCAGACAATGATGGTTGTAGTAGGTTCAGTTCCTGATGATGATGGTTGTAGTAGGTTCAGTTCCTTAGAATGATGATGATGGTTGTAGTAGGTTTAGTTCCTGACAATGATGATGATGGTTGTAGTAGGTTCAGTTCCTGATGATGATGGTTGTAGTAGGTTCAGTTCCTGACAATGATGGTTGTAGTAGGTTCAGTTCCTGACAATGATGGTTGTAATAGGTTCAGTTCCTGACAATGATGGTTGTAGTAGGTTCAGTTCCTGACAATGATGGTTGTAGTAGGTTCAGTTCCAGACAATGATGGGTGTAGTAGGTTCAGTTCCAGACAATGATGGTTGTAGTAGGTTCAGTTCCTGATGATGATGGTTGTAGTAGGTTCAGTTCCTGACAATGATGATGATGGTTGTAATAGGTTCAGTTCCTGATGATGATGGTTGTAGTAGGTTCAGTTCCTGATGATGATGGTTGTAGTAGGTTCAGTTCCTGACAATGATGGTTGTAATAGGTTCAGTTCCTGACAATGATGGTTGTAGTAGGTTCAGTTCCTGACAATGATGGTTGTAGTAGGTTCAGTTCCAGACAATGATGGGTGTATAGGTTCAGTTCCAGACAATGATGGTTGTAGTAGGTTCAGTTCCTGATGATGATGGTTGTAGTAGGTTCAGTTCCTGACAATGATGATGATGGTTGTAGTAGGTTCAGTTCCTGACAATGATGGTCGTAGTATGTTCAGTTCCTGACAATGATGGTTGTAGTAGGTTCAGTTCCAGACAATGATGGGTGTAGTAGGTTCAGTTCCTGACAATGATGGTTGTAGTAGGTTCAGTTCCTGTTGATGATGGTTGTAGTAGGTTCAGTTCCTGAGAATGATGATGATGGTTGTAGTAGGTTTAGTTCCTGACAATGATGATGATGGTTGTAGTAGGTTCAGTTCCTGATGATGATGGTTGTAGTAGGTTCAGTTCCTGACAATGATGGTTGTAGTAGGTTCAGTTCCTGACAATGATGGTTGTAGTAGGTTCAGTTCCTGACAATGATGGTTGTAGTAGGTTCAGTTCCAGACAATGATGGTTGTAGTAGGTTCAGTTCCAGACAATGATGGTTGTAGTAGGTTCAGTTCCTGATGATGATGGTTGTAGTAGGTTCAGTTCCTGACAATGATGATGATGGTTGTAGTAGGTTCAGTTCCTGACAATGATGGTGGTAGTATGTTCAGTTCCTGACAATGATGGTTGTAGTATGTTCAGTTCCTGATGATGATGGTTGTAGTAGGTTCAGTTCCTGACAATGATGGTTGTAGTAGGTTCAGTTCCAGACAATGATGGGTGTAGTAGGTTCAGTTCCAGACAATGATGGTTGTAGTAGGTTCAGTTCCTGAAGATGATGATGGTTGTAGTAGGTTCAGTTCCTGAGAATGATGATGATGGTTGTAGTAGGTTTAGTTCCTGACAATGATGATGATGGTTGTAGTAGGTTCAGTTCCTGATGATGATGGTTGTAGTAGGTTCAGTTCCTGACAATGATGGTTGTAGTAGGTTCAGTTCCTGAGAATGATGGTTGTAGTAGGTTCAGTTCCTGATGATGATGGTTGTAGTAGGTTCAGTTCCTGACAATGATGGTTGTAGTAGGTTCAGTTCCTGACAATGATGGTTGTAGTAGGTTCAGTTCCTGACAATGATGGTTTTAGTAGGTTCAGTTCCAGACAATGATGGGTGTAGTAGGTTCAGTTCCAGACAATGATGGTTGTAGTAGGTTCATTTCCTGATGATGATGGTTGTAGTAGGTTCAGTTCCTGACAATGATGATGATGGTTGTAGTAGGTTCAGTTCCTGACAATGATGGTCGTAGTATGTTCAGTTCCTGACAATGATGGTTGTAGTAGGTTCAGTTCCAGACAATGATGGGTGTAGTAGGTTCAGTTCCTGACAATGATGGTTGTAGTATGTTCAGTTCCTGATGATGATGGTTGTAGTAGGTTTAGTTCCTGACAATGATGGTTGTAGCAGGTTCAGTTCCTGACGATGATGGTTGTAACAGGTTCAGTTCCTGATGATTATGGTTGTAGTATGTTCAGTTCCTGATGATGATGGTTGTAGTAGGTTCAGTTCCTGATGATGATGGTTGTAGTAGGTTCAGTTCCTGACAATGATGGTTGTAGTAGGTTCAGTTCCTGACAATGATGGTTGTAGTAGGTTCAGTTCCTGATGGTGATGGTTGTAGTAGGTTCAGTTCCTGATGATGATGGTTGTAGTAGGTTCAGTTCCTGATGACGACGGTTGTAGTAGGTTCAGTTCCTGATGATGATGGTTGTAGTAGGTTCAGTTCCAGACAATGATGATGATGGTTGTAGTAGGTTCAGTTCCTGACAATGATGATGATGGTTGTAGTAGGTTCATTTCCTGATGATGATGGTTGTAGTAGGTTCATTTCCTGATGATGATGGTTGTAGTAGGTTCAGTTCCTGATGATGATGGTTGTAGTAGGTTCAGTTCCTGACAATGATGGTTGTAGTAGGTTCAGTTCCTGATGATGATGGTTGTAGAAGGTTCAGTTCCTGACAATGATGATGATGGTTGTAGTAGGTTCAGTTCCTGACAATGATGGTTGTTGTAGGTTCAGTTCCTGACAATGATAATGATGGTGGTAGTAGGTTCAGTTCCTGACAATGATGGTTGTAGTAGGTTCAGTTCCTGAGGATGATGGTTGTAGTAGGTTCAGTTCCTGACAATGATGATGATGGTTGTAGTAGGTTCAGTTCCTGACAATGATGGTTGTAGTAGGTTCAGTTCCTGACAATGATGGTTGTAGTAGGTTCAGTTCCTGACAATGATGGTTGTAGTAGGTTCAGTTCCAGACAATGATGGGTGTAGTAGGTTCAGTTCCAGACAATGATGGTTGTAGTAGGTTCAGTTCCTGATGATGATGGTTGTAGTAGGTTCAGTTCCTGACAATGATGATGATGGTTGTAGTAGGTTCAGTTCCTGACAATGATGGTCGTAGTATGTTCAGTTCCTGACAATGATGGTTGTAGTAGGTTCAGTTCCAGACAATGATGGGTGTAGTAGGTTCAGTTCCTGACAATGATGGTCGTAGTAGGTTCAGGTCCTGATGATGATGGTTGTAGTAGGTTCAGTTCCTGAGAATGAGGATGATGGTTGTAGTAGGTTCAGTTCCTGATGATGATGGTTGTAGTAGGTTTAGTTCCTGACAATGATGATGATGGTTGTAGTAGGTTCAGTTCCTGATGATGATGGTTGTAGTAGGTTCAGTTCCTAACAATGATGGTTGTAGTAGGTTCAGTTCCTGAGGATGATGGTTGTAGAAGGTTCAGTTCCTGACAATGATGATGATGGTTGTAGTAGGTTCAGTTCCTGACAATGATGGTTGTAGTAGGTTCAGTTCCTGACAATGATGGTTGTAGTAGGTTCAGTTCCTGACAATGATGGTTGTAGTAGGTTCAGTTCCAGACAATGATGGATGTAGTAGGTTCAGTTTCAGACAATGATGGTTGTAGTAGGTTCAGTTCCTGATGATGATGGTTGTAGTAGGTTCAGTTCCTGACAATGATGATGATGGTTGTAGTAGGTTCAGTTCCTGACAATGACAATGATGGTGGTTGTAGTATGTTCAGTTCCTGACAATGATGGGTTGGTAGTAGGTTCAGTTCCAGACAATGATGGTTGTAGTAGGTTCAGTTCCTGACAATGATGGTTGTAGTAGGTTCAGTTCCTGATGATGATGGTTGTAGTAGGTTCAGTTCCTGAGAATGATGATGATGGTTGTAGTATGTTCAGTTCCTGATGATGATGGTTGTAGTAGGTTCAGTTCCTGACAAATGAGTTCCTGATAGGTTCAGTTCCTGACAATGATGGTTGTAGCAGGTTCAGTTCCTGATGATGGTTGTAGGTTCAGTTCCTGACGATGATGGTTGTAGTAGGTTCAGTTCCTGATGTATGATGGATTGTAGTAGGTTCAGTTCCTGACATGATGATGGTTGTAGTAGGTTCAGTTCCTGACAATGATGGTTGTAGTAGGTTCAGTTCCTGACAATGATGGTTGTAGTAGGTTCAGTTGAGTTCAGTTCCTGGTTGTAGTAGGTTCAGTTCCTGACAATGATGATGACTGTTGTAGTAGGTTCAGTTCCTGATGATGATGGTTGTAGTAGGTTCAGTTCCTGACAATGATGGTTGTAGTAGGTTCAGTTCCTGACAATGATGGTTGTAGCAGGTTCAGTTCCTGACGATGATGGTTGTAACAGGTTCAGTTCCTGATGATTATGGTTGTAGTATGTTCAGTTCCTGATGATGATGGTTGTAGTAGGTTCAGTTCCTGATGATGATGGTTGTAGTAGGTTCAGTTCCTGGCAATGATGGTTGTAGTAGGTTCAGTTCCTGACAATGATGGTTGTAGTAGGTTCAGTTCCTGATGATGATGGTTGTAGTAGGTTTAGTTCCTGATGATGATGGTTGTAGTAGGTTCAGTTCCTGACAATGATGGTTGTAGTAGGTTCAGTTCTGACGATGATGTTGTTGTAGCAGGTTCAGTTCCTGATGATGATGATTGTAGCAGGTTCAGTTCCTGATGATGATTGTTGTAGAAGGTTCAGTTCCTGATGATGATGGTTGTAGTAGGTTCAGTTCCTGATGATGACGGTTGTAGTAGGTTCAGTTCCTGGAGATGATGGTTTTAGTAGGTTCAGTTCCAGACAATGATGATGATGGTTGTAGTATGTTCAGTTCCTGACAATGATGATGATGGTTGTAGTAGGTTCATTTCCTGATGATGATGGTTGTAGTAGGTTCATTTCCTGATGATGATGGTTGTAGTAGGTTCAGTTCCTGATGATGATGGTTGTAGTAGGTTCAGTTCCTGACAATGATGGTTGTAGTAGGTTCAGTTCCTGATGATGATGGTTGTAGAAGGTTCAGTTCCTGACAATGATGATGATGGTTGTAGTAGGTTCAGTTCCTGACAATGATGGTTGTAGTAGGTTCAGTTCCTGACGATGATGGTTGTAGTAGGTTCAGTTCCTGACAATGATGGTTGTACAGTGTTCCCGTTCTCCGGTAATTACCGGATTTTTACCGATAAAAATTGTGAAGATCCGGTATTTTCAACTGCCGTCGGTAGCTGCCGCCGGTAAATTTTGTATTGCTTAAAGTTGCCATTTATCGGCAGATTTAATAAACTTGCAGATAACATCTTTGTTTATTCTTTGTTCTCTTCAGATCATTATGCAAACGTATATTGAAAACTAGGGTGGCAATCCCACATCTAAATATGGACTATATAGTTTTTTCACAGTTGTAAGAAGCGATTTTATTGGATAAAGATTGGTTTCTAATGGCGCTTTTAAGCATACAGTCTGCTATAAGGGTCGTAATTGGTCAAAATCTGACACGTGACCTAAAGCAGCCAATCATATTACGGCAATGGATTCCGTCCTAAGTAAACCAAAACTTTTAGATTTAGACAGAAGTTTTGGGTAAAATAATGCTATTCTGAACATATTAAGGAAGAAATCTCTACCTATCGTAAATTATGGAACTTTTGGACGTATCGTGCTAGGTTATGACCTGTGACAAATATGCTTCATGTATATATTTTAGCATTAAACATCGTGTCGGTATTGAAGATTGAGGTGGTTGAGAGCGAGATGTCAGTTGTCAGTGACTTGACTTACATTACATGATCGCACAAAAACATGGAAAATAGTAATTTTATATGTACAACTTTTATGAATGTTGTTGATTTTATTCATTAGTTTATTCAATTTATTTAATGAATTCCTCGAAACATGGTTACTTTGCTCTTTGACAATGTTATTGTGGACCGCTGCGAAGCATGTGTCCGAGAATCGTTGTTTTCAACTCGTGAAATGCAGGTTGAAATTCACCACAGGTATATAAACACTAATTATTTGCACATTTCACAGTCATTTAGATAGCGAATGACATTCTGAACACATTTATCGAATTTAGTTGGACCGCTTTCATTTCCTGATTGTGACAAAATACGAGACGAACGGCTATATATGCCAAATGGCGAATACTTTTGTCAGGTCTAATGAGCATTCTCGAAAAACAAGCAACTCGTACGGCAGACTTTTCAACACATTTACGTACAGTATATCGTTGCGATTACTGATTAATTTGTCTCTCCGGATAAAAACTAGTTCAGCCGGAATTTTCAGACCCCGTCGGCATAAGCCGCCGGTAATTTTCAAAACCACCGGGAACACTGTTGTAGTAGGTTCAGTTCCTGACAATGATGGTTGTAGTAGGTTCAGGTCCTGATGATGATGGTTGTAGTAGGTTCAGTTCCTGAGAATGAGGATGATGGTTGTAGTATGTTCAGTTCCTGACGATGATGGTTGTAGTATGTTCAGTTCCTGACAATGATAATGATGGTTGTAGTAGGTTCAGTTCCTGACAATGATGGTTGTAGTAGGTTCAGTTCCTGACAATGACAATGATGGTTGTAGTAGGTTCAGTTCCTGATGATGATGGTTGTAGTAGGTTCAGTTCCTGATGATGATGGTTGTAGTAGGTTCAGTTCCTGATGATGATGGTTGTAGTAGGTTCAGTTCCTGACAATGATAATGATGGTTGTAGTAGGTTCAGTTCCTGACAATGACAATGATGGTTGTAACAGGTTCAGTTCCTGACAATGATGGTTGTAGTAGGTTCAGTTCCTGACAATGATGGTTGTAGTAGGTTCAGTTCCTGACAATGATGGTTGTAGTAGGTTCAGTTCCTGATGATGATGGTTGTAGTAGGTTCAGTTCCTGATGATGATGGTTGTAGTAGGTTCAGTTCCTGACAATGATGGTTGTAGTAGGTTCAGTTCCTGATGATGATGGTTGTAGCAGGTTCAGTTCCTGATGATGATGGTTGTAGTAGGTTCAGTTCCTGATGATGATGGTTGTAGTAGGTTCAGTTCCTGACGATGATGGTTGTAGCAGGTTCAGTTCCTGATGATGATGGTTGTAGCAGGTTCAGTTCCTGATGATGATTGTTGTAGAAGGTTCAGTTCCTGATGATGATGGTTGTAGTAGGTTCAGTTCCTGATGATGACGGTTGTAGTAGGTTCAGTTCCTGGAGATGATGGTTTTAGTAGGTTCAGTTCCAGACAATGATGATGATGGTTGTAGTATGTTCAGTTCCTGACAATGATGATGATGGTTGTAGTAGGTTCATTTCCTGATGATGATGGTTGTAGTAGGTTCATTTCCTGATGATGATGGTTGTAGTAGGTTCAGTTCCTGATGATGATGGTTGTAGTAGGTTCAGTTCCTGACAATGATGGTTGTAGTAGGTTCAGTTCCTGATGATGATGGTTGTAGAAGGTTCAGTTCCTGACAATGATGATGATGGTTGTAGTAGGTTCAGTTCCTGACAATGATGGTTGTAGTAGGTTCAGTTCCTGACGATGATGGTTGTAGTAGGTTCAGTTCCTGACAATGATGGTTGTAGTAGGTTCAGTTCCTGACAATGATGGTTGTAGTAGGTTCAGGTCCTGATGATGATGGTTGTAGTAGGTTCAGTTCCTGAGAATGAGGATGATGGTTGTAGTATGTTCAGTTCCTGATCGATGATGGTTGTAGTATGTTCAGTTCCTGACAATGATAATGATGGTTGTAGTAGGTTCAGTTCCTGACAATGATGGTTGTAGTAGGTTCAGTTCCTGACAATGACAATGATGGTTGTAGTAGGTTCAGTTCCTGATGATGATGGTTGTAGTAGGTTCAGTTCCTGATGATGATGGTTGTAGTAGGTTCAGTTCCTGATGATGATGGTTGTATAGGTTCAGTTCCTGACAATGATAATGATGGTTGTAGTAGGTTCAGTTCCTGACAATGACAATGATGGTTGTAACAGGTTCAGTTCCTGACAATGATGGTTGTAGTAGGTTCAGTTCCTGACAATGATGGTTGTAGTAGGTTCAGTTCCTGACAATGATGGTTGTAGTAGGTTCAGTTCCTGATGATGATGGTTGTAGTAGGTTCAGTTCCTGATGATGATGGTCGTAGTAGGTTCAGTTCCTGACAATGATGGTTGTAGTAGGTTCAGTTCCTGATGATGATGGTTGTAGCAGGTTCAGTTCCTGATGATGATGGTTGTAGTAGGTTCAGTTCCTGATGATGATGGTTGTAGTAGGTTCAGTTCCTGATGATGATGATGTAGCAGGTTCAGTTCCTGATGATGATGGTTGTAGCAGGTTCAGTTCCTGATGATGATTGTTGTAGAAGGTTCAGTTCCTGATGATGATGGTTGTAGTAGGTTCAGTTCCTGATGATGACGGTTGTAGTAGGTTCAGTTCCTGGAGATGATGGTTTTAGTAGGTTCAGTTCCAGACAATGATGATGATGGTTGTAGTATGTTCAGTTCCTGACAATGATGATGATGGTTGTAGTAGGTTCATTTCCTGATGATGATGGTTGTAGTAGGTTCAGTTCCTGATGATGATGGTTGTAGTAGGTTCAGTTCCTGACAATGATGGTTGTAGTAGGTTCAGTTCCTGATGATGATGGTTGTAGAAGGTTCAGTTCCTGACAATGATGATGATGGTTGTAGTAGGTTCAGTTCCTGACAATGATGGTTGTAGTAGGTTCAGTTCCTGACGATGATGGTTGTAGTAGGTTCAGTTCCTGACAATGATGGTTGTAGTAGGTTCAGTTCCTGACAATGATGGTTGTAGTAGGTTCAGGTCCTGATGATGATGGTTGTAGTAGGTTCAGTTCCTGAGAATGAGGATGATGGTTGTAGTATGTTCAGTTCCTGACGATGATGGTTGTAGTATGTTCAGTTCCTGACAATGATAATGATGGTTGTAGTAGGTTCAGTTCCTGACAATGATGGTTGTAGTAGGTTCAGTTCCTGACAATGACAATGATGGTTGTAGTAGGTTCAGTTCCTGATGATGATGGTTGTAGTAGGTTCAGTTCCTGACAATGATAATGATGGTTGTAGTAGGTTCAGTTCCTGACAATGACAATGATGGTTGTAACAGGTTCAGTTCCTGACAATGATGGTTGTAGTAGGTTCAGTTCCTGAC
This sequence comes from Haliotis rubra, assembly GCF_003918875.1. Classification (NCBI taxonomy): domain Eukaryota; kingdom Metazoa; phylum Mollusca; class Gastropoda; order Lepetellida; family Haliotidae; genus Haliotis; species Haliotis rubra. Next base: position 847,299 of record NW_025767098.1, read on the forward strand.
AATGATGGTTGTAGTAGGTTCAGTTCCTGACAATGATGGTTGTAGTAGGTTCAGTTCCTGATGATGATGGTTGTAGTAGGTTCAGTTCCTGATGATGATGGTCGTAGTAGGTTCAGTTCCTGACAATGATGGTTGTAGTAGGTTCAGTTCCTGATGATGATGGTTGTAGCAGGTTCAGTTCCTGATGATGATGGTTGTAGTAGGTTCAGTTCCTGATGATGATGGTTGTAGCAGGTTCAGTTCCTGATGATGATGGTTGTAGTAGGTTCGGTTCCTGACAATGATGGTTGTAGTAGGTTCAGTTCCTGATGATGATGGTTGTAGTAGGTTCAGTTCCTGATGATGATGGTTGTAGTAGGTTCAGTTCCTGATGATGATGGTTGTAGCAGGTTCAGTTCCTGATGATGATGGTTGTAGTAGGTTCAGTTCCTGATGATGATGGTTGTAGTAGGTTCAGTTCCTGATGATGATGGTTGTAGTAGGTTCAGTTCCTGACAATGATGGTTGTAGCAGGTTCAGTTCCTGATGATGATTGTTGTAGTAGGTTCAGTTCCTGATGATGATGGTTGTAGTAGGTTCAGTTCCTGATGATGATGGTTGTAGTAGGTTCAGTTCCTGACGATGATGGTTGTAGTAGGTTCAGACAATGATGATGATGGTTGTAGTAGGTTCAGTTCCTGATGATGATGGTTGTAGTAGGTTCAGTTCCTGATGATGATGGTTGTAGTAGGTTCAGTTCCTGACAATGATGGTTGTAGTAGGTTCAGTTCCTGATGATGATGGTTGTAGAAGGTTCAGTTCCTGACAATGATGGTTGTAACAGGTTCAGTTCCTGATGATTATGGTTGTAGTAGGTTCAGTTCCTGATGATGATGATGATGGTTGTAGTAGGTTCAGTTCCTGACAATGATGGTTGTAGTAGGTTCAGTTCCTGACAATGATGGTTGTAGAAGGTTCAGTTCCTGACGATGATGATGGTTGTAGTAGGTTCAGTAGGTTCAGTTCCTGACAATGATGGTTGTAGTGATGGAATGATTGTAGTAGGTTCAGTTCTGATGATGATGGTTGTAGTAGGTTCAGTTCCTGACAATGATGGTTGTAGTAGGTTCAGTTCCTGACAATGATGGTTGTAGTAGGTTCAGTTCCTGACAATGATGGTTGTAGTAGGTTCAGTTCCAGACAATGATGGGTGTAGTAGGTTCAGTTCCAGACAATGATGGTTGTAGTAGGTTCAGTTCCTGGACAATGATGATGATGGTTGTAGTAGGTTCAGTTCCTGACAATGATGGTCGTAGTATGTTCAGTTCCTGACAATGATGGTTGTAGTAGTTTCAGTTCCAGACAATGATGGTTGTAGTAGGTTCAGTTCCTGACAATGATGGTTGTAGTATGTTCAGTTCCTGACAATGATGGTTGTAGTAGTTTCAGTTCCAGACAATGATGGTTGTAGTAGGTTCAGTTCCTGATGATGATGGTTGTAGAAGGTTCAGTTCCTGACAATGATAATGATGGTTGTAGTAGGTTCAGTTCCTGACAATGATGGTTGTAGTAGGTTCAGTTCCTGATGATGATGGTTGTAGTAGGTTCAGTTCCTGAGAATGATGATGATGGTTGTAGTATGTTCAGTTCCTGACAATGATGGTTGTAGTAGGTTCAGTTCCTGACAATGATAATGATGGTTGTAGTAGGTTCAGTTCCTGACAATGATGGTTGTAGTAGGTTCAGTTCCTGACAATGATGGTTGTAGTAGGTTCAGTTCCAGACAATGATGGTTGTAGTAGGTTCAGTTCCTGATGATGATGGTTGTAGAAGGTTCAGTTCCTGACAATGATGATGATGGTTGTAGTAGGTTCAGTTCCTGATGATGATGGTTGTAGTAGGTTCAGTTCCTGACAATGATGGTTGTAGTAGGTTCAGTTCCTGACAATGATGGTTGTAGCAGGTTCAGTTCCTGACGATGATGGTTGTAACAGGTTCAGTTCCTGATGATTATGGTTGTAGTATGTTCAGTTCCTGATGATGATGGTTGTAGTAGGTTCAGTTCCTGATGATGATGGTTGTAGTAGGTTCAGTTCCTGACAATGATGGTTGTAGTAGGTTCAGTTCCTGACAATGATGGTTGTAGTAGGTTCAGTTCCTGATGATGATGGTTGTAGTAGGTTCAGTTCCTGATGATGATGGTTGTAGTAGGTTCAGTTCCTGACAATGATGGTTGTAGTAGGTTCAGTTCCTGACGATGATGGTTGTAGCAGGTTCAGTTCCTGATGATGATGGTTGTAGCAGGTTCAGTTCCTGATGATGATGGTTGTAGTAGGTTCAGTTCCTGACGATGATGGTTTTAGTAGGTTCAGTTCCAGACAATGATGATGATGGTTGTAGTATGTTCAGTTCCTGACAATGATGATGATGGTTGTAGTAGGTTCAGTTCCTGACAATGATGGTTGTAGTAGGTTCATTTCCTGATGATGATAGTTGTAGTAGGTTCAGTTCCTGATGATGATGGTTGTAGTAGGTTCAGTTCCTGATGATGATGGTTGTAGTAGGTTCAGTTCCTGACAATGATGGTTGTAGTAGGCTCAGTTCCTGATGATGATGGTTGTAGAAGGTTCAGTTCCTGACAATGATGATGATGGTTGTAGTAGGTTCAGTTCCTGACAATGATGGTTGTAGTAGGTTCAGTTCCTGACAATGATGGTTGTAGTAGGTTCAGTTCCTGACAATGATGGTTGTATTAGGTTCAGTTCCAGATGATTGTATACACCAATCAAGAGAGTGGTTGCAAGTAAAGACTGTATCCTAAGACTAACCAAGTTTACAAATCATTTCAAGTTGCTGCAAAGGTATTTGAGTAGCAGTATAAAATACAGTGCCAGTACACAGTGACAGGCATTATAATACAAAGGCATTGATTTTAACAATAAAGACAGACTTCTTTTATGGGCATTGTAGAAGTTGAGGTGTTGAGGACTGATGATCATTTTATGGATATACAACTTCTTTATTCCGTGAAAGGCGATGTTTGCCATCAGTTCTAATGTCGTCAAGCAACAACAATGGCATTAGAATCTATGTCAAATGTCGCCTTTCACAGAATAAGGAAGTTGTATATCCATAAAATGATCATCATTCTTCATAAAGACAGAGACAATAATATTCCCAGGACTGCTATAATGGTGAAGTTTCCAAGATTGGCTTAGACTGAGTATCCAGGGTCAAAATGATCCCAACACAACACCTCCGTCCTTGTAACTCGAGATGTAATGCGAGATGGGAGGCAAGAGTTAGCTCCCCTTATATACCTCCCGCTGAGAGTGTTCAGCCACAATATTACACATCTATGGAGAGTGTTATTGTATGGTACTTTTTGTGACATGCATGGTGAAAGTTTCCATGTGTCTAAGCATTTCTAAGAGTTTTCAACCAGGGCTTGAACATGCCTAAGATACAGAAATTGGAAAGCTGAGAATTTTGAAACTGTTGTTGCACCATAAATGTTTCATTTTGTGTAAAAATTGTTAGTTTTAAGACAGGTATTACTTCCGGAAAATGTTTGACATTGTTGAGAAAGTTGGATGTGTTGAAGGATTGAGCCTCAGTTGCAGGCTAAACATGATATTTCTTGGATTTTTCTTTTCTTGGAAACGTTTGTGAGGAGATATTATCATGTGAAATATGCACAAATTTTGAGAAGGTAAATTTTGTTATACCTTGAAATATTGTTCAATACGTTTGTAGTATTCTAAATATACAAAACATAAATTATGCAAGCTTAACGACATTTCATTTATCATATTTTACCCTTTTTTTTTAAATTTCATGAAAATGTGTCACTAGGAAGTAGAAATAGCAGACAGTCCAGGGAGTAATCATTATTGCAAAAACCTTTTTTATGTTACAGTAGTGACATCAAACCTTGTGACAAAGTTTGACCTTTTTTAGCAAAATGTTTTTCCATACAAAAAAGGTCAAACCACGCCAAGCATGTAGCTGTAACATCATTAATTATGATATGTTAAAACACTTCTTTTGAAAAACATGATAAAGACAAAAAAATCAAATTGCACATCAGCCACTCGACACATGAAAATTGAGTAAAATTGGGTGGTTGTGGGGGTTTAAAATACCTATATATATAAAAAAATAATCTCCAAATGTTGTTGCTGTAAAGTGTAGAATAAACTGAGATATATCAGTTACTATAAAAAAGACGTGTTGATTTTTACTTAAGTTTGTTAGGTACAAACATATAACATAAATATGCATGAATTTTGAGAATGACTCATATCTATCTATCTATCTATATATCTTTGTTAGGTGATACAAGTATATGTGCTGTATATGAAGTGATACCAGTATATGATACAAGGTGATACAAGTATATGTGCTGTATATGAAGTGATACCAGTATATGATACAAATGTTTGGTAGGTGATACAAGTATATGTGCTGTATATGAAGTGATACAAGTATATGTGCTGTATATGAAGTGATACAAGTATATGTGCTGTATATGAAGTGATACCAGTATATGATACAAATGTTTGGTAGGTGATACAAGTATATGTGCTGTATATGAAGTGAAACCAGTATATGATACAAATGTTTGGTAGGTGATACAAGTATGTGTGCTGTATATGAAGTGATACAAGTATATGTGCTGTATATGAAGTGAAACCAGTATGTGATACAAATGTTTGGTAGGTGATACAAGTATATGTGCTGTATATGAAGTGATACAAGTATATGTGCTGTATATGAAGTGATACAAGTATATGTACTGTATGTGAAGTGATACAAGTATGTGTGCTGTATATGAAGTGATACAAGTATATGTGCTGTATATGAAGTGATACAAGTATATGTGCTGTATATGAAGTGAAACCAGTATATGATACAAATGTTTGGTAGGTGATACAAGTATGTGTGCTGTATATGAAGTGATACAAGTATATGTGCTGTATATGAAGTGATACAAGTATATGTGCTGTATATGAAGTGATACAAGTATATGTGCTGTATATGAAGTGATACCAGTATATGATACAAATGTTTGGTAGGTGATACAAGTATATGTGCTGTATATGAAGTGATACCAGTATATGATACAAATGTTTGGTAGGTGATACAAGTATATGACTCTTTTCGATGAATGTTTCAGGTCAGCAATTAATTGGCACATATATTCTCAAACATACTACATGCTCACTGTACATAGCTACACAGCATCAAATGGAGAAGAAAACATAATTTTATTTATACTGTTTAATGTCATTGTTTAAAGATCAGCAGACCTTTGCCAGGTTGTAAATTAGTGACATTTAGTTAACAATCAATATTTATGGTAGGTTTGTTTTTAAGTTAGCCTTGTTCTCCAGTACATGGTGTGATAGTGACCACAGATTACAGGCAGCACTGTTACGTTTACTTGTGTGTGGCAGTTCTTGATGTGTGTGACATGTTGGATTCTGGTGTAATAGTGACTACAGATTACAGGCAGCACCCTTATGTTTACTTGTGTGTGGCAGTTCTTGATGTGTGTGACATGTTGGATTCTGGTGTAATAGTGACCACAGATTACAGGCAGCACCCTTATGTTTACTTGTGTGTGGCAGTTCTTGATGTGTGTGACATGTTGGATTCTGGTGTAATAGTGACCACAGATTACAGGCAGCACCCTTATGTTTACTTGTGTGTGGCAGTTCTTGATGTGTGTGACATGTTGGATTCTGGTGTAATAGTGACCACAGATTACAGGCAGCACCCTTATGTTTACTTGTGTGTGGCAGTTCTTGATGTGTGTGACATGTTGGATTCTGGTGTAATAGTGACCACAGATTACAGGCAGCACCCTTATGTTTACTTGTGTGTGGCAGTTCTTGATGTGTGTGACATGTTGGATTCTGGTGTAATAGTGACCACAGATTACAGGCAGCACCCTTATGTTTACTTGTGTACTTGATGTGTGTGACATGTTGGATTCTGTGTAGTGCAGTTCTTGATGTTTTGACTTGTGTGTGACATGTTGGATTCTGGTGTAATAGTGACCACAGATTACAGGCAGCACCCTTATGTTTACTTGTGTGTGGCAGTTCTTGATGTGTGTGACATGTTGGATTCTGTCGTGATAACTATAAATTTCTTACAACCAATGCTTATATTTTTGACTCAATAAATGGTCCCAAGGTGAAATGCTAAAAAGACCAACATTTATGAAAGTAAAATAATGTACCAAAAAATATTTGTGTATGAACTAGACACGAACAAGACCAATACAGACGCAGTTGAAGTGGCTGGACCTGAATGTCAGCGTGGATGTATGGTATCACATCCCCCACACGGTGACATCTTCCTGATTCAGTCCACTGCTACTGGAGGCTGTAACATCATCATCATCATCATCATCATCTTCACATAATGTCCGGTTTACGTATGGAACAACAGTTACTCTCTCACAGTGATAACAGCTCTGTTATAGCACGACTATGTTGAGCAATTGACAAGCGTAGATGTGTTTGCCAAGGTCTCGACTGAGCACCAGTCGTCCAAGCAAGCCACACATCTCTAGCATGCTGTCAGTGCATGGCCGTTAGCCTTGCTCAAAGGTTCTCATAATCAGCTGATTGTGCAGAAGGGTCTATTTCACCAACCGTCATTACGCAGCGTATTAAGTGGAGTTATACTGTGTCTGTGGATTGTACCTGGGATTTTACTCTTGTGGATTTAGTTGTGGAAGGCCTGGTAGGTGACATTCTTTGACTTGAGTGGGTTTCTGTGCTGGGTTTGACTGACGGTGGGATATGGTAGACGGTAGGATATGGTAGACGCTCACAGATTGCTGTGGGGCTTGTTGACTTTGAAGCAGTGACATATTTGGCATGTTGTCAGATTGTTTGGGTATGATTGAGACAGACACATTTGTGTGCAGCTCATGCTTCATGTAGCCGGAGTCTCATTGCAGCTAACTGTCAGGCTTAGTGCATGTGAACTGTGTGTGGAGTACATGCAGACTTCACCCACAGGTGTGACTTGGTGTGACTTGACCATAGGTATGATTTGATCAGATTTCTTGTTGTCACTTAGTCACAGGTTTGACTTGATGGAAAGTGTAACAATATCACAGGTGTGACTTGATCATTGATGTAATTTAATCACAGGTGTGACTTGATCATAAGTGTAACTTAATCACAGATTTGACTTGATTCGTCTTTACTATAGGTGTGACTTAAACATAGGTATGATTTGATGTGACTTGATCATAGATGTAATTTAATCACAGGTGTGACTTGATCATAGATGTAATTTAATCACAGGTGTGACTTGATCATAAGTGTAACTTAATCACAGATTTGACTTGATTCATCTTTACTGTAGGTGTGACTTAAACATAGGTATGATTTGATGTGACTTGATCATAGATGTAATTTAATCACAGGTGTGACTTGATCATAGATGTAATTTAATCACAGGTGTGACTTGCTCATAGATGTAATTTAATCACAGGTGTGACTTGATCCTAGATGAAGCTTAGTCACAGGTGTGACTTGATCATAAGTGTAACTTAATCACAGGTGTGACTTGATTCGTCTTTATTATGGGTGTGACTTGAACATAGGTATGATTTGAGTTGACTTGATCGTAAGTGTAATTTAATCACAGGTGTGACTTGATCATTGATGTAATTTAATCACAGGTTCTTCTTGCTCCTAGATGTAATTTAATCACAGGTGTGACTTGATCATTGATGTAATTTAATCACAGGTTCTTCTTGCTCCTAGATGTAATTTAATCACAGGTGTGACTTGATCATAGATGCAATTTAATCACAGGTGTGACATGATCATTGATGTAATTTAATCACAGGTGTGACTTGCTCCTAGATGTAATTTAATCACAGGTGTGACTTGATCATAGATGTGACTTAGTGTGACTTGATTATTTGTGCCACTTGATGAGAAGAGTGACTTGATTACAGGTGTGTCTTAATCATAGGTGTTACTTTTGTCCAAGTCACTTTTCGTTCCTGTGATGTTTTAACTGGAAGTGAAATTAAGAAACATTATGTTGTTGATTTACAGACTGTGCCTGAGTTGCTGATAAGATCTATCAACATGCACATCCGACCATTATTTTCACAGTTTGGCCTGTAAATCAGCAGCTGTTATCAGCACCGACTGTGACAGGCATCCTGCAATACAGATTATCTGCTATAATTAGACATACTTAAAATATAAATGGGTCTATTTATGAGTGAGTGGACAGACACGGTTTGTCCCAGGGGAATGTGATGGTATGGACAGTGATAGGTGTGGTTTTGGGGTGGAATACAGTAGGTATTGACAGTGATGGATGTGGTTATTGGGTGGAATACAGTAGGTATTGACAGTGATGGGTGTGGTTATTGGATGGAATACAATAGGTATTGACAGTGATGGGTGTGGTTATTGGGTGGAATACAGTAGGTATTGACAGTGATGGGTGTGGTTACTGGTTGGAATACAATAGGTATTGACAGTGATGGGTGTGGTTATTGGGTGGAATACAGTAGGTATTGACAGTGATGGGTGTGGTTACTGGGTGGAATACAGTAGGTATTGACAGTGATGGATGTGGTTATTGGGTGGAATACAGTAGGTATTGACAGTGATGGGTGTGGTTATTGGGTGGAATACAGTAGGTATTGACAGTGATGGATGTGGTTACTGGGTGGAATACAGTAGGTATTGACAGTGATAGGTGTAGTTACTGGGTGGAATACAGGAATGACAGTGGGTGTGGTTATTGGAATACAGTAGGTATTGACAGTGATGGGTGTGGTTATTGGATGGAATACAGTAGGTATTGACAGTGATGGGTGTGGTTACTGGGTGGAATACAGTAGGTATTGACAGTGATGGACGGGGTTACTGGGTGGAATACAGTAGGTATTGACAGTGATAGGTGTGGTTACTGGGTGGAATACAGTAGGTATTGACAGTGATAGGTGTGGTTATTGAGTGGAATACAGGAGGTATTGACAGTGATGAGTGTGGTTATTGACAGTGATGGGTGTGGTTATTGGGTGGAATACAGTAGGTATTGACAGTGATGGATGTGGTTATTGGATGGAATACAGTAGGTATTGACAGTGAGGTATTGGAATACAGTGTATGACAGTGATGGATGTGGTTACTGGGTGGAATACAGTAGGTATTGACAGTGATGGGTGTGGTTATTGGGTGGAATACAGTAGGTATTGACAGTGATAGGTGTGGTTATTGGGTGGAATACAGTAGGTATTGACAGTGATGGGTGTGGTTATTGGGTGGAATACAGTAGGTATTGACAGTGATGGGTGTGGTTATTGGGTGGAATACAGTAGGTATTGACAGTGATAGGTGTGGTTATTGGGTGGAATACAGTAGGTATTGACAGTGATAGGTGTGGTTATTGGGTGGAATACAGTAGGTATTGACAGTGATAGGTGTTGTTATTGGGGTGGAATACAGTAGGTATTGACAGTGATAGGTGTGGTGATAGGTATTGACAGTGATGGGTGGTTATTGGGTGGAATACAGTGAGGTATTGACAGTGATGGTGTAGGTGGTTACTGGGTGGAATACAGTAGGTATTGACAGTGATAGGTGTTGTTATTGGATGGAATACAGTAGGTATTGACAGTGATGATGGTTACTGGGTGGTGTGGTTATTGGGTGGAATACAGTAGGTATTGACAGTGATAGGTGTGGTTATTGGGTGGAATACAGTAGGTATTGACAGTGATGAGGTGTGGTTATTGGGTGGAATACAGTAGGTATTGACAGTGATGGGTGTGGTTATTGGATGGAATACAGTAGGTATTGACAGTGATGGATATGGTTATTGGATGGAATACAGTAGGTATTGACAGTGATGGGTGTGGTTATTGGGTGGAATACAGTAGGTATTGACAGTGATGGGTGTGGTTATTGGGTGGAATACAGTAGGTACTCTGGAATGTGTGATATATTGATATGAATACAGTAGATACTCTGGAATGTGTGATATATTGATGTGATTGTCATGTTGAAAGTGTGACATGTTAATGTGGATATATATAAGGAACTCAGATGGTCGACCATCAACATGCAGACTGTAGCAATATGGAGACATGGAACTCAGATGGTTGACTTTGCAAGATGCAGACTGTAGCAATATGGAGACATGGAACTCAGATGGTTGACTTTGCAAGATGCAGACTGTAGCAATATGGAGACATGGAACTCAGATGGTTGACCTTGCAACATGCAGACTGTAGCGATATGGAGACATGGAACTCAGATGGTTGACTTTGCAACATGCAGACTGTAGCAATATTGGGACATGGAACTCAGATGATCAACCGTCAACATGCAGACTCTAGTGATATGGGCACATGGAACTCAGATGGTTATGATAACCACGCATTGGTTTTAGTGTTTATAAGTGTTTGTGTGTATTATAACACTGACCAGGTGATGCTGTAATATTGGTCATATGACTGGAAGCGCCATGGGGATATATGGAATTTATGATAACCAGGAGCCATATAGAGAAAAACAGTTACCTTTTTGTCAGAATTGTGGAACTGACTTACAGCATGATCATATGATCATCATATACCTGTCCATTGCAAACTGACAATGTGATCAGTCTACACAGTCAGTTCTTCTGCTAATACAGTGCTGTGACTGTGGAGAGTCTGCTGAATCACAGCATCTTCATCAAGACTGAGACAGCTGCCAACCCAGGCCTATCCAACTGAAGTAGTTGTAATGTTTCTAGTTACGGTATTCAGGAAGGAGGATTTAGTGGCACGTTACTGTCTCACCAACACTAGGAATTACTCTGAGGTATGCTACAATATAAACTGTAGTTTTATCTGACTTTTACGACAGCTTTAACATAGGCAAAGGAAGAAGTTTGTTTTAATAAAAAAAATAAAATTAATTCTTCAGTTATTCATTTTCAGCTGTCTGCCTACCGGATGGCAACCAGTAGGAAGTCATCATGATGCTGATATCAGCATTCCTTGTCCAGCATCACTGTGTTAAATACACATAATCTCAAACCCACGCATTGATTTGAGTGTTTGAAAGTCTGTGTGTATGAGAACACTGATCTGGCAATGCTGTAATATTGATCACACAACTGAAGTGTCATAACAGTTGAGATATGTTCAGTGAACAGCATCATTTCTTTCTTATGTTCACTGCTTGATATATAAACAAACAAGAGCCACTTTAACACATGGAAAATAGTTTTGTGTAGGTGGCCAGAGTTATGTGCCTTTGCTGTGTAAGGATCCACTGGTTTGGGGTTTGAATCCCAAATGTCCCCAATATTATCCTTGGTTTGTCAATGCCCATTCCTGTGATTTTTAGAAGAATTATCAGTTTTTGTAATCTGCATCCTGATTTTCAGCTTCCAACATTAGGTAGTTAGACAGGGTTCCATTTTGTTACCCATTGAGTTTTAATTGCATGCTATCTTCACCTTGAAAATAAAATGTTTTCTTCGTTATTCAAAATCTTTTGAATCCCGATAAATTGGGTATCTTTTTAACTAATTAGGGAATCTTTTTCGAACAGTATTCAGTTACAATTACTGTTTCAAGTGACTTCTAATTTGCATCTGTCCATATGTAATGTCCAATCTCTCAGCTGGAGTACTTGTCAAAGTTGCTATGAGAGAGGGTAGCTGCCGGTTGGATTGTTCACAGCAGTAGAGTCAGTCAGTCCTATGTGATACTTGGCTGTGATCAGCTACAAACACTTACAGGTGGAGGCAATCTGAAAGGGCTGCACTCTGCTCATGATACATCACATTTGTACATGCTGTGTCATTACACAAATGCAAAACATGGCACACAGGAGTCTATTATCTCTTTGTTGGAGATTAAGGGTGGTCATGGGGCCTTGCTTTCAACTCCAGTGTCTGATGTTTCTCTGACGTTTAGTGCACACTTGGTAAATCCTGGTCACAGGAATCAGTGTTCAGGGTTTATGTATATATGTAACATGCTCTTCGACAGGAAGAGGACTTGCAGTGTTAACTGGTTAAAGAAAGAAACAGACCCATTCGCTTGCTGTTACTCCTTGCTTAAATAGTTGCAAGACACAAGTCAGGAGACAATGTGATTTGTTTGAAATTAATTGGAGAGACCCTTGTTATAAGTTTGCACACCAAGTCCTGTGTATTTGGCTGATAAATAGTTCTTACTTTTCTTCAATTGATCTTACTTTAAATAATTCTTTCTGGGATTAAACATGTCTTTCCTTAAATAAATATGCCTAACTTTAGGTAAATAGATTGAACATCAATTAGACGAACCTTACAAAACAAGTTAAATGAAAAAGACATTTAGACAGACGAAATAGATTCTTGGACAGGTCACAGCAGATCAATATTGTGATTACACCACATTAGACAAAAGCTGTAACCAGTCCATGTATTATTACACTGTATCAACTGTTAGACAAGAGCTGTAACCAGTCTATCTATTATGACACTGTATTGACTATTAGACAAGAGCTGTAACCAGTCCATGCGTTATTACACTGTATTGACTGTTAGACAAGAGCTGTAACCAGTCTATCCATTATGACACTATCGACTGTTAGACTAGCTGTAACCAGTCCATGCATAATGTAGCGACTGTTAGACGAGCTGTAACCAGTCTATTCATTTTGAAACTGTATTGACTGTTAGACAAGAGCTGTAACCAGTCTATCCATTATGACACTATCCACTGTTAGACGAGCTGTAACCAGTCTATTCATTTTGAAACTGTATTTAACTATTAGACAAGAGCTGTAACCAGTCTATGCGCTATGACACTGTATCAACTGTTAGACAAGAGCTGTAACTGGTCCATGCATTATGACACTGTATTGACTATTAGACAAGAGCTGTAACCGGTCCATCCATTATGACACTGTATTGACTATTAGACAAGAGCTGTAACCAGTCCATCCATTATGACACTGTATTGACTGTTTGTCAGTCCATTATGACAACTGTATTGCTTTAAGACCAGTCCATCCATTATGACACTGTATTGACTGTTAGACAAGAGCTGTAACCGGTCCATGCATTATGACACTGTATTGACTGTTAGACAAGAGCTGTAACCTGTCCATCCATTATGACACTGTATTGACTTTAAGACAAGAGCTGTAAGCGGTCCATCCATTATGACACTGTATTGTCTATTAGACAAGAGCTGTAACCAGTCCATCCATTATGACACTGTATTGACTGTTAGACAAGAGCTGTAACCAGTCCATGCGTTATGACACTGTATTGACTTTAAGACAAGAGCTGTAACCGGTCCATCCATTATGACACTGTATTGACTTTTAAGACAAGAGCTGTAACCGGTCCATGCATTATGACACTGTATTGTCTGTTAGACAAGAGCTGTAACCAGTCCATCCATTATGACACTGTATTGACTTTAAGACAAGAGCTGTAACCAGTCCATGCGTTATGACACTGTATTGACTTTAAGACAAGAGCTGTAACCGGTCCATGCATTATGACACTGTATTGACTTTAAGACAAGAGCTGTAACCGGTCCATCCATTATGACACTGTATTGTCTGTTAGACAAGAGCTGTAACCAGTCTATCCATTATGACACTATCGACTGTTAGACGAGCTGTAACCAGTCTATGCGTTATGACACTGTATCAACTGTTAGAAAAGAGCTGTAACTGGTCCATGCATTATGACACTGTATTGACTATTAGACAAGAGCTGTAACCGGTCCATCCATTATGACACTGTATTGTCTGTTAGACAAGAGCTGTAACCGGTCCATCCATTATGACACTGTATTGACTGTTAGACAAGAGCTGTAACCAGTCCATGCATTATGACACTGTATTGACTGTAAGACAAGAGCTGTAACCGGTCCATGCATTATGACACTGTATTGACTGTTAGACAAGAGCTGTAACCGGTCCATGCATTATGACACTGTATTGACTGTTAGACAAGAGCTGTAACCGGTCCATCCATTATGACACTGTATTGACTTTAAGACAAGAGCTGTAACCGGTCCATCCATTATGACACTGTATTGTCTATTAGACAAGAGCTGTAACCAGTCCATCCATTATGACACTGTATTGACTGTTAGACAAGAGCTGTAACCAGTCCATGCATTATGACACTGTATTGACTTTAAGACAAGAGCTGTAACCGGTCCATCCATTATGACACTGTATTGACTTTAAGACAAGAGCTGTAATTGTCCATGCTATGACACTGTATTGACTTTAAGACAAGAGCTGTAACCAGTCCATCCATTATGACACTGTATTGACTTTAAGACAAGAGCTGTAACCAGTCCATGCGTTATGACACCATTAAGACATGAGCTGTAACCGGTCCATGCATTGACACTGTATTAGACAAGAGCTGTAACCGGTCCATGCATTATGACATATACACTGTTATTGAGCTGTAACCGGTCCATGCATTATGACACTGTATTGACTGTTAGACAAGAGCTGTAACCAGTCTATCCATTATGACACTGTATTGACTGTTAGACAAGAGCTTTAACCGGTCCATCCATTATGACACTGTATTGACTTTAAGACAAGAGCTGTAACCGGTCCATCCATTATGACACTGTATTGACTGTTAGACAAGAGCTGTAACCGGTCCATGCATTATGACACTGTATTGACTGTTAGACAAGAGCTGTAACCGGTCCATCCATTATGACACTGTATTGACTGTTAGACAAGAGCTGTAACCAGTCCATCCATTATGACACTGTATTGACTGTTAGACAAGAGCTGTAAGCAGTCCATGCGTTATGACACTGTATTGACTGTAAGACAAGAGCTGTAACCAGTCCATCCATTATGACACTGTATTGACTGTTAGACAAGAGCTGTAACCGGTCTATCCATTATGACACTGTATTGACTGTTAGACAAGAGCTGTAACCAGTCCATGCGTTATGACACTGTATTGACTGTAAGACAAGAGCTGTAACCGGTCTATCCATTATGACACTGTATTGACTGTAAGACAAGAGCTGTAACCGGTCTATCCATTATGACACTGTATTGACTGTTAGACAAGAGCTATAACCGGTCCATGCATTATGACACTGTATTGACTGTTAGACAAGAGCTGTAACCGGTCTATCCATTATGACACTGTATTGACTGTAAGACAAGAGCTGTAACCGGTCCATGCATTATGACACTGTATTGACTTTAAGACAAGAGCTGTAACCAGTCCATGCGTTATGACACTGTATTGTCTATTAGACAAGAGCTGTAACCGGTCCATGCATTATGACACTGTATTGACTGTTAGACAAGAGCTGTAACCGGTCCATCCATTATGACACTGTATTGACTGTTAGACAAGAGCTGTAACCGGTCCATCCATTATGACACTGTATTGACTGTTAGACAAGAGCTGTAACCTGTCTATCCATTATGACACTGTATTGACTGTTAGACAAGAGCTGTAACCAGTCTGTCCATTATGACACTGTATTGACTGTTAGACAAGAGCTGTAACCAGTCTATCCATTATGACACTGTATTGACTGTTAGACAAGAGCTGTAACCGGTCTATCCATTATGACACTGTATTGACTTTAAGACAAGAGCTGTAACCGGTCCATGCGTTATGACACTGTATTGACTTTAAGACAAGAGCTGTAACCAGTCCATGCGTTATGACACTGTATTGTCTATTAGACAAGAGCTGTAACCGGTCCATGCATTATGACACTGTATTGACTGTTAGACAAGAGCTGTAACCGGTCCATGTATTATGACACTGTATTGACTGTTAGACAAGAGCTGTAACCGGTCCATCCATTATGACACTGTATTGACTGTTAGACAAGAGCTGTAACCTGTCTATCCATTATGACACTGTATTGACTGTTAGACAAGAGCTGTAACCAGTCTGTCCATTATGACACTGTATTGACTTTAAGACAAGAGCTGTAACCGGTCCATGCATTATGACACTGTATTGACTGTTAGACAAGAGCTGTAACCGGTCCATGTATTATGACACTGTATTGACTGTTAGACAAGAGCTGTAACCAGTCTGTCCATTATGACACTGTATTGACTGTTAGACAAGAGCTGTAACCGGTCCATCCATTATGACACTGTATTGACTGTTAGACAAGAGCTGTAACCTGTCTATCCATTATGACACTGTATTGTCTGTTAAACAGGAGCTGTAACCACACAGTCTTTATACTTTGGAATCGACAAATGTTGATAAAAACATTGTCCTTGTCCTCCGCCCAAAGCCATAAAATGGTATCGTTTTCAGTTAAAATATTAGGTGTTTTTTAATGTTGGTTTTATATTGATAGATTATGATAGAGCGTTGAAAAATTAGGTCTTTGATACATCATCAGTAGATATATTACAATCAGTGATTCTTCTGTTTCCAACGTTTTTTATTTCTCATTTATTTGTTTAAGTGTGTTGTTTTGTTGAAGTTGTGTACCTCTGAGTTTGATTGCTAATTTCCGTGGCAAGGACGAGAAAAAAACAAACTTTATTTGAATTTGGCCATGTGACAGGACATGACCTGCGTGTGTTGATGAACCATTGATGTTCTATTCCCCTGACAACAACCTATATCAACCAAGGCATAGGATGGACATTGGCAATTAGTGAGTAATAACGTAGTTTTCATAATTGTAAGAATCCATGTGTGAATGAAACGGCCACTATTTTCTTCCATTCAGTACCATAGTAATAGATGGTTTACATTTTGAACCTTAATCCGATTTTTGAGGTGTATTTTCCCCTTTTCTTCAAAATACTTTGTTTTGGGGACAGTTCTGCAACAGTGCATCAACATTTTATACTGAGGTAAATTGTTCTGTTAAACAACAATAGATTTGTGTGTCATGAACATTTTTCACACCCAGTGTTCGACTTTAGCCACTAGCTCAAAGCCACAGTTTAGTGTCCACAAATCATGGGCCTTATGATAACACTAAAAAGTAAATTATATAACATATGATTACTTACATGACACATGAGTGCTTACCTGAGATATGATTCATTACTCCAGATATGATTACTTGCCTGTGAAATGAATACTTACCTGAGATGTGATTACTTACTTGAAATAGGATTCGTCATCTGATAAATGAACGCTGTGGTTTGATTGCTGATAACTCACCTGAAATGTGATAACTCACCTGAGATGTGATAACTCACCTGAAATGTGATAACTCACCTGAGATGTGATAACTCACCTAAAATGTGATAACTCACCTGAGATGTGATAACTCACCTGAAATGTGTTTACTGACCTGACATATGATAACTTACCAGTGACATGACTACTCACGTGAGATATGATTACGTACCTGAGATATTATTACTTACCTGAAATATTACCTGGGATGTGATTACTTACCTGAAATATTACCTGGGATGTGATTACTTACCTGAAATATTACCTGGGATGTGATTACTTACCTGAAATATTACCTGGGATGTGATTACTTACCGTGTGTATGATTACTTATCAGACATGATGACTTAATTGATATGTAATTACTTACCTGAAATGTAAGTATTTTACCTGACATACCATTATTAACCTGAAATGGCATTACTTACCTGAAGTATGATACCTTACCTGAGATGAGATTACTTACCTGAAGTATGATAACTTACCTGAGATGAGATTGCTCACCTGAAGTATGATAACTTACCTGAGATGAGATTGCTCACCTGAAATATGATAACTTACCTGAGATGAGATTGCTCACCTGAAATATGATAACTTACCTGAGATGAGATTGCTCACCTGAAGTATGATAACTTACCTGAGATGAGATTGCTCACCTGAAATATGCTAACTTACCTGAGATGAGATTGCTCACCTGAAATATGATAACTTACCTGAAGTATGATAACTTACCTGAGATGAGATTGCTCACCTGAAGTATGATAACTTACCTGAGATGAGATTGCTCACCTGAAATATGATAACTTACCTGAGATGAGATTGCTCACCTGAAATATGATAACTTACCTGAGATGAGATTGCTCACCTGAAATATGATAACTTACCTGAGATGAGATTGCTCACCTGAAGTATGATAACTTACCTGACCTGAGATGAGATTGCTCACCTGAAATATGATAACTTACCTGAGATGAGATTGCTCACCTGAAATATGATAACTTACCTGAGATGAGATTG
Source organism: Haliotis rubra (assembly GCF_003918875.1). NCBI lineage: Eukaryota > Metazoa > Mollusca > Gastropoda > Lepetellida > Haliotidae > Haliotis > Haliotis rubra. Next base: position 865,527 of record NW_025767098.1, read on the forward strand.
CTCACCTGAAATATGATAACTTACCTGAGATGAGATTGCTCACCTGAAATATGATAACTTACCTGAGATGAGATTGCTCACCTGAAATATGATAACTTACCTGAGATGAGATTGCTCACCTGAAATATGATAACTTACCTGAGATGAGATTGCTCACCTGAAGTATGATAACTTACCTGAGATGAGATTGCTCACCTGAAATATGATAACTTACCTGAGATGAGATTGCTCACCTGAAATATGATTCTTAACTGGACTGCTCATGTTCTACTTTATCATGTCAGGTAAATTATCCTTACTGTATATGTTGTTAATGGAACATTGTCTCCTTGTCACTATCCATCATCTCATGCACAGTATTTTGTGTACAATCCCTATCAACATTTGGTGAATGTTTCTGAATCATTGCTGTACAGGTCGTTGCAGCTAATAAATACTGATCAAATGATAAATGGCCTTTTCTCAAACTGTATGTTACTTGTTGGAACTTAATACTGGGCCTATAATAATGGGTCTATAATACAGGGTCTTTAATGTTATCCTTGTCTTAAATAACTCTGGGTCTATAATATTTTACGTAAAATACAGAGCCTATTAAAGTTGGTCTGCAATTCTGGGCCTATAACACTGGGTCTGTAATTCTGGGTCTGTAATTTAGGGTCTACAACACTGGGTCTGTAATTCTGGGCCTATAACACTGGGTCTGTAATTCTGGGTCTGTAATTTAGGGTCTACAACACTGGGTCTGTAATTCTGGACCTATAACACTGGGTCTGTAATTCTGGGCCTATAATACTGGGTCTGTAATTCTCGGCCTATACCACTGGATCTGTAATTCTGGGCCTATAATACTGGGTCTACAACACTGGGTCTGTAATACTGGGTCTGTGATTTAGGGTCTACAACACTGGGTCTGTAATTCTGGGCCTATAATACTGGGTCTGTAATACTGGGTCTGTAATTCTGGGCCTATACCACTGGATCTGTAATTCTGGGTCTACAATACTGGGTCTGTAATTCTGGACCTATAACACTGGGTCTGTAATTCTGGGCCTATAATACTGGGTCTGTAATTCTGGGCCTATAATACTGGGTCTGTATTCTGGGTCTGTGATTTAGGGTCTACAACACTGGGTCTGTAATTCTGGGCCTGTAATACTGGGTCTGTAATACTGGGCCTATAATAGTGGGTCTGTAATATCGGGTTGGTAATTCTTGGTCTATATTATGCTTGTTGAAAGAGGTGACTGTCTTTAGAGGCAGCTAATGGGATTGGGTGTTTAACCTAGCTGGCTTAGTTGCTACGTGTCATCATATTCCAGTTGCTTAATCTGACTAATGTTAATCACTGGATAGGTAAGTCGAGATTAGATAATTGATATACTGCTATTAAATAGCTAGAATACCCGTGAGTTCAGTAAACGATTACAAGAACACAAACAAAGTGAGTTTATGCTCGTGGGTCTTTACTGCTGTGTGTAGAAGCCTAAACTCAGAAGACAAAACTTGAGAAGGTGTGGTCACTGCTGGTTGTGTGTGCAGTTTTAACAGTTGGCTGAAGGATGAGGCTAAAACAGACACTGCTTTTTTCAAGGTGTTTATCCTAATGTGAAATATTCATTATCATTATCATAATCATATGACAACAATCGTTTACTATTATTAACGTATGAAAGCAGTTCAAGGAGGAATGAATGTTTAAAGGTCACATGCAACCAAAAAGTCAAACATAATTAAAACACAATTATCACTTATTCATGACATATAATATACATTGCTGGTTATGAAAAAACATAAAATCAAAATTATAAGCGTACAATCGCAAATCAAAAGTGCAATATTTTGTACTTGGGTTTACTTCCCAAGAAACGAAGCAGCCGGGATACCGAACCCAGTCAGAGCGGGTGGGTGTGCACTCAAGTGTAACGGCTGGTTCATTTGCAGATGCTCTCACGGCTCATTGTGTGTGTATATATAGAGATGTTGGGTTTTGTAAATATATGCTCATTTTTTGTGTTTAACATTTTGAATCAACAGACATCATAACATGTCATGTGTACAAGTATCACACCTGCCTGTCTGTGTAATTACATAATGTGACAGAGGCCGAACTCGGGCCATAAATCAATGCGTTTTGTTTATGGTGTATAGCCTGATAGGTGTTAAGTTCAAGTTGCATGTGGTCAGTGATTGAAATTGTGTATTGAATATTGTCATTAGCAGACGGGCAGGCAGACACATAGGTGCAAATAAAACAACCATTGAGTTTTGTCTGTGACAACGACATATCTATATCACAGTTAGAAATTCTGTGGACGCTAAATAATGACATTGCTTTTAAGTATCGAACTGAGAAAGTGACTCGGTAAGAAGAACGTGAGGTGAAATAGACAAATGAAATCATATAAACAGTTAAATCGGTAATCTACTGTAATAACATATAAAAAGCTCGCGCCTGTGAAATATCAACAAAACATTAGAAAAATAGCTCACACCAAAGCCATCACCGAATATTCACCGGACAACCCGCTTCCAAGCTCCGCGAACCTATTTCATTGCGCTTGTGCTATGAGTGCAGTCCAGCTGTTGAAACCACTTCAATTCCCCCAAGCGCTGAGGGAAAGTTAGTGAATCGTTTGAACTACGATTTCGCGCGGTTTTTTTCATCGCGTTATTTTTCAACTTTATAAGTTGAATTTGCATTTTTGATGATTTGTTTCGATAAGTTCATACCGAAAGGTATCAGAATCTGCAAAGTTGTGTTTTATGTTGCATGTGACCTTTAATGTATTTTATTTAGGCCCAACAAATTGTATTATTTGTGTTAGATGTTAACTGAAGCCACTACAAACTGTAGCACAATCTGATAGTGTTTTATACCAGATGAAACTATAACGATATATTGAAAGGCTGCTGTATTCCTCAGTTGGTTGATATTCAGGTTTAACAGCGAATGGCGCCATCCATCTAACTTATGTGGGTGTCAAGTGTGGCATGCAATGTTTTCAACCACTACCCTCCAACCACAAGTCCCTGGAACCTAACATGGAGGATCCCAGCTGCTGCTTGACAGTGTGATGCTCACTTCCAAATATTCTTACTTCATTGTAAACATGGCTACCACAGCAGCCATATTGGCAAGGTCAAATTGCTTATAAATTGGACAATTCTGCATGTACTCAAGACATTTGTAGGTACATTTGCTCCTTTTGATTTAAGTATTGCAACTACATTATAGTTTACTTGTGTTTTAGTTTTCGCCAGTCAGTCCATGAAGCAGCAGCTTAGTTATCGATGTATAGACACCTGGTGGTGGAAGGTTATCAAGATACCCGGTGAAATAGTCTGTCTGTAGTGTCCCCATCTGACCATTGTCTGTAGTGTCCCCATCTGACCATGTCTGTAGTGTCCCCCATCTGACCATGTCTGTAGTGTCCCCCATCTGACCATGTCTGTAGTGTCCCCATCTGACCATGTCTGTAGTGTCCCCATCTGACCATGTCTGTAGTGTCCCCATCTGACCATGTCTGTAGTGTCCCCATCTGACCATGTCTGTAGTGTCCCCATCTGACCATGTCTGTAGTGTCCCCATCTGACCATGTCTGTAGTGTCCCCATCTGACCATGTCTGTAGTGTCCCCATCTGACCATGTCTGTAGTGTCCCCATCTGACCATGTCTGTAGTGTCCCCATCTGACCATGTCTGTAGTGTCCCCATCTGACCATGTCTGTAGTGTCCCCATCTGACCATGTCTGTAGTGTCCCCCATCTGACCATGTCTGTAGTGTCCCCATCTGACCATGTCTGTAGTGTCCCCATCTGACCATGTCTGTAGTGTCCCCATCTGACCATGTCTGTAGTGTCCCCATCTGACCATGTCTGTAGTGTAGTGTCCTCATCTGACCATGTCTGTAGTGTCCCCATCTGACCATGTCTGTAGTGTCCCCATCTGACCATGTCTGTAGTGTGACCATGTCTGTAGTGTCCCCCATCTGACCATGTCTGTAGTGTCCCCATCTGACCATGTCTGTAGTGTCCCCATCTGACCATGTCTGTAGTGTCCCCATCTGACTGTAGTGTCCCCATGACCATGTCTGTAGTGTCCCCATCTGACCATGTCTGTAGTGTCCCCATCTGACCATGTCTGTAGTGTCCCCATCTGACCATGTCTGTAGTGTCCCCATCTGACCATGTCTGTAGTGTCCCCATCTGACCATGTCTGTAGTGTCCCCATCTGACCATGTCTGTAGTGTCCCCATCTGACCATGTCTGTAGTGTCCCCATCTGACCATGTCTGTAGTGTCCCCATCTGACCATGTCTGTAGTGTCCCCATCTGACCATGTCTGTAGTGTCCCCATCTGACCATGTCTGTAGTGTCCCCATCTGACCATGTCTGTAGTGTCCCCATCTGACCATGTCTGTAGTGTCCCCATCTGACCATGTCTGTAGTGTCCCCATCTGACCATGTCTGTAGTGTCCCCATCTGACCATGTCTGTAGTGTCCCCATCTGACCATGTCTGTAGTGTCCCCATCTGACCATGTCTGTAGTGTCCCCATCTGACCATGTCTGTAGTGTCCCCATCTGACCATGTCTGTAGTGTCCCCATCTGACCATGTCTGTAGTGTCCCCATCTGACCATGTCTGTAGTGTCCCCATCTGACCATGTCTGTAGTGTCCCCATCTGACCATGTCTGTAGTGTCCCCATCTGACCATGTCTGTAGTGTCCCCATCTGACCATGTCTGTAGTGTCCCCATCTGACCATGTCTGTAGTGTCCCCATCTGACCATGTCTGTAGTGTCCCCATCTGACCATGTCTGTAGTGTCCCCATCTGACCATGTCTGTAGTGTCCCCATCTGACCATGTCTGTAGTGTCCCCATCTGACCATGTCTGTAGTGTCCCCATCTGACCATGTCTGTAGTGTCCCCACCTGACCATGTCTGTAGTGTCCCCATCTGACCATGTCTGTAGTGTCCCCATGACCATGTCTGACCATGTCTGTAGTGTCCCCATCTGACCATGTCTGTAGTGTCCCCATCTGACCATGTCTGTAGTGTCCCCATCTGACCATGTCTGTAGTGTCCCCATCTGACCATGTGTAGTGTCCCCATCTGACCATGTCTGTAGTGTCCCCATCTGACCATGTCTGTAGTGTCCCCATCTGTGTCTGTAGTGTCCCCATCTGACCATGTCTGTAGTGTCCCCATCTGACCATGTCTGTAGTGTCCCCATCTGACCATGTCTGTAGTGTCCCCATCTGACCATGTCTGTAGTGTCCCCATCTGACCATGTCTGTAGTGTCCCCATCTGACCATGTCTGTAGTGTCCCCATCTGACCATGTCTGTAGTGTCCCCATCTGACCATGTCTGTAGTGTCCCCATCTGACCATGTCTGTAGTGTCCCCATCTGACCATGTCTGTAGTGTCCCCATCTGACCATGTCTGTAGTGTCCCCATCTGACTGACATGTCTGTAGTGTGACCCCCATCTGACCATGTCTGTAGTGTCCCCATCTGACCATGTCTGTAGTGTCCCCATCTGACCATGTCTGTAGTGTCCCCATCTGACCATGTCTGTAGTGTCCCCCCATCTGACCATGTCTGTAGTGTCCCCATCTGACCATGTCTGTAGTGTCTGACCATGTCTGTAGTGTCCCCATCTGACCATCTGACCATGTCTGTGTGTCCCCATCTGTGTCCCCATCTGACCATGTCTGTAGTGTCCCCATCTGACCATGTCTGTAGTGTCCCCATCTGACCATGTCTGTAGTGTCCCCATCTGACCATGTCTGTAGTGTCCCCACCTGACCATGTCTGTAGTGTCCCCATCTGACCATGTCTGTAGTGTCCCCATCTGACCATGTCTGTAGTGTCCCCATCTGACCATGTCTGTAGTGTCCCCATCTGACCATGTCTGTAGTGTCCCCATCTGACCATGTCTGTAGTGTCCCCATCTGACCATGTCTGTAGTGTCCCCATCTGACCATGTCTGTAGTGTCCCCATCTGACCATGTCTGTAGTGTCCCCATCTGACCATGTCTGTAGTGTCCCCATCTGACCATGTCTGTAGTGTCCCCATCTGACCATGTCTGTAGTGTCTGACCCCATCTGACCATGTCTGTATCTGTGTCCCCATCTGACCATGTCTGTAGTGTCCCCATCTGACATGTCATGTCTGTAGTGTCTGTAGTGTCCCCATCTGACCATGTCTGTAGTGTCCCCATCTGACCATGTCAGTGTCCCCATCTGACCATGTCTGTAGTGTCCCCATCTGACCATGTCTGTAGTGTCCCCATCTGACCATGTCTGTAGTGTCCCCATCTGACCATGTCTGTAGTGTCCCCCCATGTCCCCATCTGACCATGTCTGTAGTGTCCCCATCTGACCATGTCTGTAGTGTCCCCATCTGACCATGTCTGTAGTGTCCCCATCTGACCATGTCTGTAGTGTCCCCATCTGACCATGTCTGTAGTGTCCCCATCTGACCATGTCTGTAGTGTCCCATGTCTGTAGTGTCCCCATCTGACCATGTCTGTAGTGTCCCCATCTGACCATGTCTGTAGTGTCCCCATCTGACCATGTCTGTAGTGTCCCCATCTGACCATGTCTGTAGTGTCCCCATCTGACCATGTCTGTAGTGTCCCCATCTGACCATGTCTGTAGTGTCCCCATCTGACCATGTCATGTGACCATGTCTGTGTCCCCATCTGACCATGTCTGTAGTGTAGTGTCCCCACCTGACCATGTCTGTAGTGTCCCCATGTCTGTAGCGTCCCCTGACCATGTCTGTAGTGTCCCCATCTGACCATGTCTGTAGTGTCCCCATCTGACCATGTCTGTAGTGTCCCCATCTGACCATGTCTGTAGTGTCCCCATCTGACCATGTCTGTAGTGTCCCCCATCTGACCATGTCTGTAGTGTCCCCACCTGACCATGTCTGTAGTGTCCCCATCTGACCATGTCTGTAGTGTCCCCCACTTCAGTAAACCTGTTGTATCTGTAAGAAGCTGAAAATCATTGATTCTAGTCCCGAAGAAAGGTTTTTATTGTTTACACTTGTAGCTGTCAGTTAATTGTTTGAAACAAGAACAGTTAGTGTTCAGGTGTATGCTTTGATTATGGTTGTCATCATCTTAAATATGAATTCAATATTGTGACAATTCAAGAATATAAGTCTTCCTTATTGCTGTCTGTCTCTCGGCAACACCGGACCAAGTTTCAGTAAACGTCTGTAAACTGGACCGTCATGAAAGTGTGTCAGTTGGTTCAAGGTTGTTTAAATCCAGGGTCTATTTGCGAGAAGTACCTGTTGTTACGGCAGCCAAGTCAACATCCAAGGCCCAGCTGATCGGCAAACCATGCACCGCCAAAATAATTGTTGATAAACGTGGAAAGGTTTTTTTTGTGCTAATCTTTTTGACACGTCAAGATATTTTTATTCATGAAACCTATAATAAAACTCTTTGCATTTCTTTTTTTGTTTGAGGCAAGCATTACTAAAGGAATGGTAAAACATTTTTAGACCATTTTGTATTTCTTAAATATACTAAAAATGAACACAGTGAGAAATTATTTGTTTTAAACTTTCACCTTGATTTGGACTATTAAAAGTAGTGAAACATGGATTAAATTGTATACAGTTTCTGTTTCCACTGGTTTGAGAATCATTAGCAGATACAGATAACCCAGCCATGTTGATGTAAATGAATGATTATGTGCTTAGGATATATAATGTTGCTGCAGGGCTCCAGATAATTTTTCAACATCAGGAGTACGTACTCCTTATTTTTTCAATACAGGAGTACTGGAAAACCTTAAGAGTACATTTAGAGTACTGAATGGAAATTATTGGTGTACATTTAGAGTACTGAATGGAAATTATTGGTGTATCAGCAATCTTGTGTTTTGTTTCATATATGCACCACAACATTGCTACTCTTGTGTAAACAGGTCAATAAACTATAAAACAATTCTTTTCTTCAGATAAATACGTCTGTAAATGATTCTAAGACTGTACACACATATTTTTTATCCGTACATACGCCAATACGGCCCTTTTTATCCTGTAAGCTGACTACTATAATATATGTTGTTGTGCCCTTATCTGGAGACTACTATATATAGCTGTGTAAGCCTCACAGGACTACTATATATATATGTTGTTGTAAGCCACACAGGACTACTATATATATGTTGCTGTAAGCCTCACAGGACTACTATATATATGTTGCTGTAAGCCTCACAGGACTACTCTATATATATGTTGCTGTAAGCCTCACAGGACTACTATATATATATGTTGCTGTAAGCCTCACAGGACTACTATATATATATGTTGCTGTAAGCCTCACAGGACTACTATATATATATAAGCCTTGCTGTAAGCCTCTGTAAGGACTACTACTTTATATATATATATGTTGCTGTAAGCCTCACAGGACTACTATATATATGTTGCTGTAAGCCTCACAGGACTACTATATATATATGTTGCTGTAAGCCTCACAGGACTACTATATATATATGTTGCTGTAAGCCTCACAGGACTACTATATATATGTTGCTGTAAGCCTCACAGGACTACTATATATATGTTGCTGTAAGCCTCACAGGACTACTATATATATATGTTGCTGTAAGCCTCACAGGACTACTATATATATGTTGCTGTAAGCCTCACAGGACTACTATATATATATGTTGCTGTAAGCCTCACAGGACTACTATATATATGTTGCTGTAAGCCTCACAGGACTACTATATATATATGTTGCTGTAAGCCTCACAGGACTACTATATATATATATATGTTGCTGTAAGCCTCAGGACTACTATATATATATGTTGTAAGCCTCACAGGACTACTATATATATATATGTTGCTGTAAGCCTCACAGGACTACTATATATATGTTGCTGTAAGCCTCACAGGAGCTATATATATATATGTTGCTGTAACTCACAGGACTATATATATATGTTGCTGTAAGCCTCACAGGACTACTATATATATACTAAGCCTCACAGGACTATATATATGTTGCTGTAAGCCCTCAGGAGGACTACTATATATATATTGCTGTAAGCCTCACAGGACTACTATATATATATATATATATATATATGTTGCTGTAAGCCTCACAGGACTACTATATATATATATATGTTGCTGTAAGCCTCACAGGACTACTATATATATGTTGCTGTAAGCCTCACAGGACTACTATATATGTAGCCTCACAGGTTGCTGTAAGCCTCACAGGACTACTATATATATATGTTGCTGTAAGTAAGCCTCACAGGACTACTATATATATATGTTGCTGTAAGCCCTCACAGGACTACTATATATATATATGTTGCTGTAAGCCTCACAGGACTACTATATATATGTTGCTGTAAGCCTCACAGGACTACTGCTGTTATATGTTGTAAAGCCTCACAGGACTACTATATATATATGTTGCTGTAAGCCTCACAGGACTACTATATATATGTTGCTGTAAGCCTCACAGGACTACTATATATATGTTGCTGTAAGCCTCACAGGACTATATATATATGTTGCTGTAAGCCTCACAGGACTACTATATATATATGTTGCTGTAAGCCTCACAGGACTACTATATATATGTTGCTGTAAAGCCTCACAGGACTACTATATATATATGTTGCTGTAAGCCTCACAGGACTACTATATATATATGCTGTGCCTCACAGGACTACTATATATATATGTTGCTGTAAGCCTCACAGGACTACTATATATATATATGTTGCTGTAAGCCTCACAGGACTATATATATTGCTGTAAGCCTCACAGGACTACTATATATATGTTGCTGTAAGCCTCCTCACAGGACTACAGGACTACCAATATATATATATGTTGCTGTAAGCCTCACAGGACTGCTATATATATATATGTTGCTGTAAGCCTCACAGGCTATATATATACTACAGGACTATATATATGTTGCTGTAAGCCTCACAGGACTACTATATATATGTTGCTGTATATATATTGCTGTAAGCCTCACAGGACTATATATATATATATGTTGCTCACAGGACCTCACCTCACAGGACTATATATATATGTTGCTGTAAGCCTCACAGGACTACTATATATATGTTGCTGTAAGCCTCATATGTTGCTGTAGCCTCACAGGACTATATATATGTTGCTGTAAGCCTCACAGGACTACTATATATATGTTGCTGTAAGCCTCACAGGACTACTATATATATGTTGCTGTAAGCCTCACAGGACTACTATATATATATGTTGCTGTAAGCCTCACAGGACTACTATATATATGTTGCTGTAAGCCTCACAGGACTACTATATATATGTTGCTGTAAGCCTATACAGGACTACTATATATATATGTTGCTGTAAGCCCCTCACAGGACTACTATATATATGTTGCTGTAAGCCTCACAGGACTAGATATATATATATGTTGCTGTAAGCCTCACAGGACTACTACTATATATATATGTTGCTGTAAGCCTCACAGGACTACTATATATATATGTTGCTGTAAGCCTCACAGGACTACTATATATATGTTGCTGTAAGCCTCACAGGACTACTGTAAGCCTACAGGACTATATATATATGTTGCTGTAAGCCTCACCTCACAGGACTACTATATATATATGTTGCTGTAAGCCTCACAGGACTACTATATATATGTTGCTGTAAGCCTCACAGGACTGCTATATATATATGTTGCTGTAAGCCTCACAGGACTGCTATATATATATATATGTTGCTGTAAGCCTCACAGGACTACTATATATATGTTGCTGTAAGTCTGATGGGACAACTAAATCAGTGTTTCCGGAAGCCACACTTCAGTATCAATTTGAGTTTCTTTCCAATAGGAGTGGTTGGTTAGTCTAGTGGTTAAAGCGTTCGCTCGTCATGCCGATGACCTGGGTTCGATTCCCCACATGAGTACATTGTGTGAAGCCTATTTCTGGTGTCCCCTGCTGTGATATTGCTGGAATATTTCTAAAAGCGGCATTAAACCACACTCACTCACTCATTTCCATTAGTTGTTCCCTGATTCCTAACATTGTGACTTGCTTTCCCACAGAAGGATGAACCCCTAGGTACATATGATGTGTCTCAAGATGGGTACTTGTCAATTGTGTCAGTCCTAACGTGTGGAAGTTGATCAATCGGGTCAGAAACAACTCACTCACTCACTCACTCACTCACTCACTCAGTCTTACACCGAACTGAGCTCTTTAGTATCAAATACTTTAGATTTAAATGTGCAAAACATAAGACAACAGGTTGAGTATTATGGACAGCTCGTGTCGATGTGATTCCAAGGTTGCTGATGTGGGTTGTGTGTTTGGCCGAACACTTCCTGCTGCCAATGCTCTACCTCAGTGCATGAGCTGTACACCACAGTTTGTGTCTGTGAACACGAATTTTGCTGAAGTAATTTTTTTAACAAAGGACACAATATTTACCTTGGGTTAAACCTGTATCTTTGACACTAAAAAGTAACAAACAAGTTTGCTTATTTGAAAAAACCCTCTGTTTTCCATCAAAACGTTATTTGGCTGTTCTGTAACTTGGTTACATGGATGTAAAGAATCAGGTTTGTGATTTGCCATTGCCAGCGAGATGTTGTGTGACAATGTGCTTTGTGACTGCTGCTTGTATGTCCAGCTTATAGGATCTAACAACTGAAGACAGCGACGGAAATAGTGATGCCAAGATGCATCGATACATTTATGCATCGTTCCTTTTTCTAAGACGATACGATTGTCGATACATTCAAAACTGTATCGATATTTAGTTTTGAAAGTATCTGTTTAAATATGTTTATGTATCGTTTACATGTTGCAATTGCATGTTTTGTTATGTTATGAGAGTTATAAATGATTATTTTTCATGCACAAAGATGGAAATTAGAACTGTTTAATCTCTGAGAATAAACAATGTTGATCTTTTCGTGGACAATTCTAAAATATGAAATATTAATGTTCAAAATGTAACTAAATGTACGCAATAATGCCGTGAAAATAGGTATCGTGATACGTACCGATTCATGAAACATACGTATCGTGACATCCCTAGACAGAAAGGGAGGTAACTCTCTTTGTCTCTAATGCTCTCTGGTGAATTGGGAATATTGTTCAAAGCAGTGTTGAAACTCACTCAGTTATGATCAATCAATGCAAAAATAGATCTATAACAACATAACTTACAGACTACTCAATGAATCAACACCACAGCATTCTCAAATCAGTGACATTATTCGCCACAATGCTATGACACAAGTACCCCGACCCATTGGCCAAGGAGGAAACAGTGGCCATGGCCTAATTAATTTGGGTTTATGGAGACGTAACTTAAAAGAACTGCTGGCCAATGAAATGCCACAGACTCCCTTGTTTTTATTCTTGTGTTTTGACCCCGAATCTTGTGTTTTCAGGTTCTATGAATGTATAACAAAGTGCAGCCCCCAGTGATGGCGACGACGACCGTGGGGAAGACAGGGGGGAAGTCACCACACTGCAAGGTCTGCGGTGACGAGTCGTCCGGATTCCATTATGGGGTAGACTCATGTGAAGGATGCAAGGTCAGTGTACTTGTCATACAGATTGAGTTGGTGTACTTGTCATACAGACTGAGTCAGTGTACTTGTCATACAGACTGAGTTGGTGTACTTGTCATATAGACTGAGTTGGTGTACTTGTCATACAGACTGAGTCAGTGTACTTGTCATACAGACTGAGTTGGTGTACTTGTCATATAGACTGAGTTGGTGTACTTGTCATACAGACTGAGTTGGTGTACTTGTCATACAGACTGAGTTGGTGTACTTGTCATACAGACTGAGTTGGTGTACTTGTCATACAGACTGAGTTGGTGTACTTGTCATACAGACTGAGTTGGTGTACTTGTCATACAGACTGAGTTGGTGTACTTGTCATACAGACTGAGTCAGTGTACTTGTCATATAGACTGAGTTGGTGTACTTGTCATACAGACTGAGTCAGTGTACTTGTCATACAGACTGAGTCAGTGTACTTGTCATACAGACTGAGTTGGTGTACTTGTCATACAGACTGAGTTGGTGTACTTGTCATATAGATTGAGTTGGTGTACTTGTCATATAGATTGAGTTGGTGTACTTGTCATATAGACTGAGTTGGTGTACTTGTCATATAGACTGAGTTGGTGTACTTGTCATACAGATTGAGTCAGTGTACTTGTCATACAGATTGAGTCAGTGTACTTGTCATATAGACTGAGTTGGTGTACTTGTCATATAGACTGAGTTGGTGTACTTGTCATATAGACTGAGTTGGTGTACTTGTCATATAGACTGAGTTGGTGTACTTGTCATACAGACTGAGTTGGTGTACTTGTCATATAGACTGAGTTGGTGTACTTGTCATATAGACTGAGTTGGTGTACTTGTCATACAGACTGAGTTGGTGTACTTGTCATATAGACTGAGTTGGTGTACTTGTCATACAGATTGAGTCGGTGTACTTGTCATATAGACTGAGTCGGTGTACTTGTCATACAGACTGAGTTGGTGTACTTGTCATATAGACTGAGTTGGTGTACTTGTCATACAGACTGAGTTGGTGTACTTGTCATATAGATTGAGTTGGTGTACTTGTCATACAGACTGAGTTGGTGTACTTGTCATATAGATTGAGTTGGTGTACTTGTCATACAGACTGAGTCAGTCTACTTGTCATACAGAGTGAGTGAGTGTACTTGTCATGCAGAGTGAGTGAGTGTACTAGACACACAGAGTGAGTGAGTGTACTTGCCATACAGACAAAGTGTGTGTAGATCCTGCAGAGATAAGGTGATCTTCATGTAGTGATGGAAACATCTTACCAAGATAGGTGAGCTTCATATAGTGATGAAAACATCTTACCAAGCTAAGACCCGTGAAGGTCGGGGTTAGAATATTGATCTTCAGAAACTCATGCTTGTCGTAAGAGGTGACTGACGGGATCGGGTGGCCAGGCTTGCTGACTTGGTTGACACATGTCATCAGTTCCCAATTGCGCAGATTGATGCTCATGCTGTTGATCACTGGATTGTTTGGTACAAACTTGATTATTTACAGACCGCTGCCATAAACCTTGTCATCATCTTCACGCTAACAATCTCTTGGAAATGTATCAGTGAGCATATAAATCTAAACACAGCACAGAGACAGCTCTTGTGTACATTCACGACGATATCATCACTGCAATGGACCATCAGCAAGTTACTCTTCTTATTCTCCTGGACTTATCAGCGGCCTTCGATACCATCGATCACTGTATCCTCTTCAGGCGGCTAGAGACCAGCGTTGGACTCACAGGAACGGCACTGCAGTTGGTAAAATCGTATCTTTCTTCTCTCGGACACAGTCAGTAAAGATCGGTGACAAAACCTCAATACCATCATTGGTTGCTATAGAGTGCCACAGGGTTATGTTCTGGGACCCCTTCTCTTTAGCTTGTACATTCTACCAAGTTGAGACATCGTGAGAAGTCATTCCCTAAAATTCCATCTCTACGCTGACGATAATCAGTTGTATATTTCCATCAAACCATCAGAAGTTTCACAAGGAGTTCCTTGCCATAGGCTCACGGCAACAGCTGCAGAAGATTCCACCTGGAATCACACTCAAGATAGGAACTGAGGATGTGAAGACTTCAAACTCAGCCAGAAATCTGTGAATCATCTTCCAGTCCAACATGTCCCTAGATGAATATGTCAAGTCCCTCTGCAAGTCATGTTTCTTTCACATCTACAACATCGGCAAGATCCGCAACTTCCTAGACACTGAGACAACAAAGCTCCTAATGCAAACACTTGTAATCTCAAAGCTGGACTATTGCAACTCACTCTTTTGCAACACGGCATCTTCAAAACTTTCTAAATTGCAGAAAATTCAAAACGCAGCAGCTCGTGTGGTCTCTCGAACCCATCGCCATGACCATATATCGCCAGTTCTGAAATCCCTTCACTGTCTTCCAGTAAAGTACAGGATCTACTTCAAGATTCTGCTACTGACTCATAACTGCCTCTACTATGACCAGTCCTGTGACTACCTTCGCCAGCTTGTACATCTGCATGTACCCACCAGAGCTCTTAGATCAATAGATACGTTAAGACTAACACAGCCAAGCACTAAAACCTCCATGGGTGATAGAGCCTTTTCTGTAGCAGCACCAGCTCTATGGAACAATCTTCCAGACACCCTCAGACGAGTCCCAGTAACTTTTCAAGAACTTGCTCAAAACCTACTTCTTCAAGATGGCTTCTGAATAAGAACTCTTTTCACACTTATTGTGTTTTTAACGATGTTTGCGAACGCCGTTGAGCATCTGTGATGGAAACTAGGCAATATACAAGCCAAATATTATTATTATTATTATATAGCTGGAATATTGCTGAATTTCCCACGTAAAACTAAATTCCCTCCCTACCAAGATAAGGTGAGCTACATATATAGTGATGGAAACATCTTACTAAGATAAGGTGAGCTACATATATATATAGTGATGGAAACATCTTACTAAGATAAGATGAGCTACATAGAGTTGACCTGCCCTGACAAAACCTTGCAGTCAACGCTCAGACACCAGGTTTAGGCATCAGACCAGCTACTTTGGCCATTGGCACGAGTTCATTACATCTGAGACACTTCCTGGAGAATAAAATGTGCCACACAACAAGTTAATAAGGCAGTGGACTAGTGGCCACCTGCCTCCGAGTGCAGCAGTTCTGTCTGTCCGTAATCACGCTGACCCCAGTCGGTGTGTTCAGCCACTTCCGGCAGGAGCCAGTACACAAGACAATCTGAAGATGCCACACAATTGAGCTGTGATGTGGGTGACTCTGAGAGTCCATGTGGCATTCACCGGCTTCCTGCAGCAGGAACCACCTTCATGAGTCTGCTACACTTACTGTAACATTCCATTGTTTGGAGCAGCCCTGGCAAAGATTGGATGATGACCTATGTTTAGTCACATCTGTAGAGTGGACAGTCCTGGCCTTAGTTCAGTAGTCAAAGGATTCTTGCTCCAGGTTTTGTAAAACAATGTTTGATTTAGAATTCTTATCATGCCTCTTGTGATATTGTTTTATGAACTGGGAAAACCTTCACGCTCATGTGATTAGCGTGTGACAGTTCATGGGGTTGTTCATTTTACATGGTATTTTTAAGATCACCACTTTTAGAAGCTCCCTACTTTAACAGAGCCATACAATACATCCAGCTTTATGAGGGGACTACCTTCATCACTTCAACACAGACACACAACAGATGTAGGTATAGGACAGGACTACCTTCATCACTTCAACACAGACACACAACAGATGGAGGTATAGGACTGTTCTACCTTCATCACTTCAACACAGACACACAACAGATGGAGGTATAGGATGTAGGTATAGGACAGGACTACAACAGATTAGGTATAGGACCTACCTTCATCACTTCAACACAGACACACAACAGATGGAGGTATAGGACTGTTTTACCTTCATCACTTCACACACAGACACACAACACAGATGTAGGTATAGGGACTGAGACAAACAGCAGATGTAGGTATAGGACAGGACTACCTTCATCACTTCAACACAGACACACAGCAGATGGAGGTATAGGACTGTTTTACCTTCATCACTTCAACACAGACACACAACAGATGTAGGTATAGGACTGGACTACCTTCATCACTTCAACACAGACACACAACAGATGTAGGTATAGGACAGGACTACCTTCATCACTTCAACACAGACACACAGACAGTATGTAGGTATCAGGACAGACACACAACAGACCTTATAGGACTGTTTTATCACTTTCACTTCAACACACACAACAGATGGAGGTATAGGACTGTTTTACCTTCATCACTTCAACACAGACACACACAACAGATGTAGGTACTTCAACACAGACACACAACAGATGTAGGTATAGGACAGGACTACCTTCATCACTTCAACACAGACACACAACAGATGTAGGTATAGGACAGGACTACCTTCATCACTTCTACACAGACACACAACAGATGGAGGTATAGGACTGTTTTACCTTCATCACTTCTACACAGACACACAACAGATGTAGGTATAGGACAGGACTACCTTCATCACTTCAACACAGACACACAACAGATGGAGGTATAGGACTGTTCTACCTTCATCACTTCAACACAGACACACAACAGATGGAGGTATAGGACTGTTCTACCTTCATCACTTCAACACAGACGCACAACAGATGGAGGTATAGGACTGTTTTACCCTCATCACTTCTACACAGACACACAACAGATGGAGGTATAGGACTGTTGTACCTTCATCACTTCAACACAGACACACAACAGATGTAGGTATAGGACTGTTGTACCTTCATCACTTCAGCACAGACACACAACAGATGTAGGTATAGGACTGTTCTACCTTCATCACTTCAACACAGACACACAACAGACAGCCATAGGACTGTGATTGAGGCGAGGCTGATTTAAACTGTTTTTGTGGAAACTAAGTAATTCAGATACAATGGAAGCCTATTTATACCAACAAGGTCTTGGAGCAGTGATTGCGAATGAATTGTTTCACTGTTGGCATCGCCAGTCGAGATGAAAATGTGAGATCCTCTACCCTGTGCATTTGGCAACTACCCCTACTTCAAAATCTCAAATTCTCGGTCTGAAAAACTCGCCTTATACCTAGCGATATATTGTATGAAAAAGACTTGTGACATTGTTCCAGGAATGTCGGCAATAGTTCTGCATTGCTGCATCCAGTATTGTGTGGTGTCTGTCTGTTGTTGACGAGGGTATATCGGGTTCTGGGGGTTTACGTGTCTAAAGCTGGGGAATAGAGAAGAAGACCAGTTAGGGCACAGTTTGTGTCACGACACGGAATATAGTGTACCTGTTTGGTCAACAATCTTGTGTTACAGACAGTAATATTTCTTATTTTTTAAACAGATAAGCCAAATATTTACTTCATCGTTTAGCATTGTTGTAGTGTCATTTAAATACTTTGGACCGCTAATGTTTACAATGCATATACGCATGAAAATAACCCCTTCACACAGTGGGGCTGCCATATGAGTGTTTGTATACTGATTGGTGTAAGTGGTGACAGAGCAAGGCTGTTAATCTGCTCTCTGTATGCTCTCTGTACGCCTCTCTGTATGCCTCTGTATGCTCTCTGTATGCCTCTCTGT
The DNA here is from genome assembly GCF_003918875.1 of Haliotis rubra. Lineage (NCBI taxonomy): Eukaryota > Metazoa > Mollusca > Gastropoda > Lepetellida > Haliotidae > Haliotis > Haliotis rubra. Next base: position 883,783 of record NW_025767098.1, read on the forward strand.
ATGCTCTCTCCTCTCTGTACACCTCTACACCTCTGTATGCTCCCTCTGTACGCCTCTGTATGTCTCTCCTGTCACCTCTCTCATGCCCCTCTGTATGTCTCTCTGTATGCTCTCTCTCGTCTCTCTGCATGTCTCTGTATGCCTCTCTGTATGCCTCTCTGTATGCCTCCTCTATGCGTCTGCCTCTGTATGCCTCTCTGCCTCTGTATGTCTCTCTGTATGCTGTGTCTCTGTGTATGTCCTCTGTATGTCTCTCTGTGCATGCCCTCTGTATGTCTCTGTATGCCTCTCATGCGCCTCTCTGTATGCTCTCTGTATGCCTCTCTGTCGCCTCCCTCTGTATGCCCCAGCATGTCTGTATGCCTCTCCTCTGTATGCCTCTCTGCCTCTCTCTGTCCCTCCTCTCTGTATGCCCCCTCTCTGTATGTCTCCTCCTGTATGCCTCTCTGTGTCCTCTGTATGCCCTCTGTATGTCTCTCTCTGTATGCCCTCTGTATGTCCCTCTGTATGTCTCCTCTGTATGCTCTCTGTATGCCTCATCCTCTCTGTATGTATGTCCTCTGTATGCCTCTCTGTCTGCATGCCTCTCCTCTGCATGTCCCTCTCTGCATGCCTCTGTATGCTCTCTGTATGTCTCTCTGTCATGCCTCTCTGTATGTCTCTCTGCATGTCTCTGTGTATGTCCTCTGCATGTCCTCTCTGTATGCCTCTGTATGCCTCTCTCTGCACTCTCTGTATGCTCTCTGTATGCTGTCCTCTGCACTCTCTCTCTGTATGCCTCCTGCCTCTGTGCCTGCCTCTGTAAGCCTCTCTGCATGCTCTCTGTATGCTCTCTGTATGTCCTCTGTATGCCCTCTGTATGTCTCCTCTGTATGCCCTCTCTGTGTGCCCTCTGTCCTCCCTCTGTATGCCCCTCTCTTGTATGCCTCCTGTGCATGTCCCCTCTGTATGTCTCTCTGTCTCCCTCCATGCCTCCTCTCCCTCCAGGATATGCTCTCTGCACGCCTCCTCTGTATGCCCTCTGTATGCTCTCCTCTGCATGCCCTCTCAGCATCGCCTCTCTCCATGTATCTCTCTGTATGCCTCTCTGTATGCCTCCTCTGTATGCTCTCTCTGCACTGTCTCTGTATGTCTCCTCTGTATGTCTCTGTATGCTCTCTGTAGCTGTCTCTCTGTATGTCTCCCTCTTGTGCCTCTCTGTACGCCTCTCTGTACGCCTCTCTGTATGTCTCCTGTATGTCTCTCTGTATGCCTCCTCTGTATGCTCCTCTGTATGTCTCTCTGTATGTCTCTCTGTATGCCTCTCTGCCTCTCCTGTATGCCTCCTCTGTATGTCTCTCTGCATGCTCTCTATGTCTCCTGTATGCCTCCCCTATGCTCTCTGTGCCTCTCTGTATGCCCCTCTCTGTATGCTCTCTGTATGCTCTCTGTATGCCTCTGCATGTCCTCTGTAGTGCCTCTCTGTATGCCTCTGTATGTCTCTGTATGTCCCTCTCTGTATGCCTCTCCTGCATGCCTCTGTATGCCTCTGTATGTCTCTCTGTATGCCTCTCTGTACCTCTCTGTATGTCCTCTGTGGCCCTCCTGTATGTCCCTCTGCATGCTCTCTGTATGCCTCTTCTGTGTATGCTCTCTGTATGTCTCTCTGTATGTCCTCTGTATGTCCCTCCTGCATGCACCTCCTCTGTATGTCTCTCTGTATGTCTCTCTGTAAGGTGTCCCTGTGTCTCATGTCCTCTCTGTCTCTGTATGCCTCTCTGTCATCTCTCTGTATGTCTCTCTCTGCATGTCTCTCTCTGTGTGTCTCTTGCGGCCTCTGTATGCCTCTCTGTCATGCCCTCTCTGTAAGTCCCTGCATGCTCTCTGTATGTCTCTTGTGTGTCCTCTGCATGTCCCTCTCTGTAGCCCTTTGTATGCCCCTCTGTAGCCTCCTCTGCATGCTCTCCTGTGTGTCTCTCCTGCCTCTGTAATGCCTCTCTGTATGTCTCTCTGTATGTCCTCTGTATGCTCTCTGTATGTCTCTCTGTATGCCTCTGTATGTCCTCTCTGTATGCCTCTCTGCACTCCCTTTGTATGCCTCTGTATGCCTCTGTGCCTCTCCTGTCCCCCTCTCTGTACCTCTCTGTATGTCCTCTGTATGTCCTCTGTATGTCCTCTGTATGTCCCTCCTGTATGTCCTCTGTATGCCTCTCTGTATGCCCTCTCTGTATGTCCTCTGCATGTCTGTCCTCTAAAGTCTCTCCCTCCTCTGTGTCCTCTCTGCTGTATGCCTCCCTCTGTATGTCCCTCTCTGTATGTCTCCTGTATGCCTCTCTGTATGCTCCTTGCATGCCCTCTCTGTATGTCCTCTGTGGCTCTGTCTGCAGGCTGCCTCTCTGTATGTCTCTCTCTGCACTATGCATGTCTCTGTATACTCTCTCTGCATCTCTGTGCACTCTCTCTGTACCTCTTTGTATGCCTCTCTGTGTATGCCTCTCTGTACGCCTCTCTGTATGATGTGGGGGAAGGGTTGAGCCCCCAACATGTCTGTAGTGACTGCACTGTATGAAGGTTTCCGTTTCCTTTTTGTGGTGACACTCAGCACCATGCAAACAAATCTGCTTGTCATCATGACTCGGGTTTATCATTTTAGTACATATCACGAGAACTATATTTTGTCTTTTGCACTGAATAATACTTGAGTTAACATGCACCTGCTAATTTCTTACTATTAATATACAATTGTCTTTAAGATCAGTGTTTTAACCTACTGCATCAGATCACAATGTATTGGGTATAGTCGTTTAACACAAATTTTGCCAATTTTACAGTGGTTATTAACCAGTGTGTTGCAAGCAGACCCCACCATTGTGTTATTGCTTAAGGGGAGGTACACTGACGTAAGTTAGGGGTGGAGACATCTTATTGATATTAGACACCTTGGGGGAACACCAGTGTACCGAGTTTGTCAGGTTACATGCTAGACAGACTGAACCGATCCAACATATGCCAACATATTCCAGCATATGCCAACATATTCCAACATATGCCAACATTGCCTTCCTTGTCAGTATGTCTCCCTGTGTGACCTTACAGCATGGTAACCATGGAAGCCTCAAGTTGTCATAATCACAGAAAGAAAGTAGTCTGCAATATGGATACCTATTAGAAATATTGATCTGGCTGTGATTGGAGATCCCCCCCCGGCTGGAGCACACCTTACTTAACTTCAGTGTGGACCGTGTTTATTTGACTGTTCCTGCAGCATGTGTTAGTGTCAGGTACTTGGCAGCCATACTTCTCCATAAATCACATAACGTGTATGATACAGATAAGTTGACAACATAAATCTCATTGACTGTTTGTTTTCAACAAGTGTGACAGGTCTCGGTGTTATTTTCTAATGACATTTGATAGTCGTCTTGGAAGAGAGGGGTTATTTTCAGATTGAATCATTTTCTATGTCATCTGTTAGATGGTCACAGCTTCCTGGTATTATGTGAAAGGCCTCTCATTGGAAGATGTGTGTATGACATCAAGATCAAGGTGTAATCCTCTGGACCAGACCGCCTCCATAATGGAGGAGCATGTATGGGAGCGGGGAGCATATGCTGGGGGAGTAGGAGCATCTGCCAGGGGATCGGGAGCTGGGAGTGTCTGCCCGGGGAGTAGGAGCATCTGCCAGGGGATGGGAGCTGGAGTAGGAGGGGAGGAGTCTGCCCGGGAGTAGGAGCATCTACCAGGGGATGGGAGTGGGGAGCGGGAGTCTGCCCGGGAGTAGGAGCATCTGCCAGGGGATGGGAGCTCTGGAGAGTGTCTGCCCGGGAGTAGGAGCATCTACCAGGGGATGGGAGCTGGGAGTGTCTTCCCGGGGAGTAGGAGCATCTCTGGGGAGCATCTGCCCAGGGATGGGAGTGGGGAGGCGTCTGCCCGGGGGAGTAGGAGCATCTACCAGGGGATGGGGAGCTGGGGGAGGAGCATCTGCCCGGGAGTAGGAGCATCTGCCAGGGGATGGGAGCTGGGAGTGTCTGCCCGGGGAGTAGGAGCATCTACCAGGGGATCGGGAGCTGGGAGTGTCTGCCCGGGGAGTAGGAGCATCTACCAGGGGATCGGGAGCTGGGAGTGTCTGCCCGGGGAGTAGGAGCATCTACCAGGGGATGGGAGTGGGGAGCGTCTGCCCGGGGAGTAGGAGCATCTACCAGGGGATGGGAGTGGGGAGCGTCTGCCCGGGGAGTAGGAGCATCTACCAGGGGATGGGAGCGGGGACCGTCTGCCCGGGGAGTAGGAGCATCTGCCAGGGGATGGGAGTGGGGAGTGTCTGCGCGGGGAGTAGGAGCATCTACCCGGGACTTGGGAGTAGGGACAATCTACCCGGAGTGTCTGCCCAGGACTCTGGAGTATGGAGAATCTGTCCGGGGAGTGGGGAGCGTATGCCCGGGACTCGGGAGTAGGGAGAATCTGCTTGGGGCGAGGGAGTAGAGAGAATCTGCCCTGGGGAGATGGAGCAGAAAGTGTCTGCCTGGGGAACTGGATTGGGGAGCTTCTGTCCAGGGAGCAGGAGTGGGGAGAGTCTTCCCAGGGAGCGGGACAGGGAGCAGAAAGCGTCTGCCCTGGGAGCGGGAGAGGGGAGCATCTGCTCGTGGAGCAAGAGAGGGGAACGTCTGCCCAGGGAGCATGAATGGGGTGTGTCTGCCTGGGGAGTGGAAATGGGGGGTGTCTGCCCGGGGAGAGGGGAGCGTCTGCCCGGGGAGAGGGAGCAGTTAGTGTCTGCCCGGGAAGTGGAAGGGGGGAACGTCTGCCCGGGGTGCGGGAATGGGGGTGTGTCTTCTGTGGAGCGGGAATGGCGAGAGTCTGCCTGGGGGGCAGGAGCGGGGAGCATCTGCCAGAGGAGCGGGACGCTCGACAAACAACAAACACTAACATTATGTAAGTGCAACAGTTTGGAGCCAAGTTACACCCTACTGCTCATTGTGTTGTATACCGGATTAATCAAGCTGGGAATAGCGTGCCGTGTCCTTGAACTCAAACATTGGTCTGTTGCTGTGTATCCAAACTGTGTGATGTGTACAGATACCTTCACTAATGTCAAGGTGTTTTATCTGGACATGTACCTCAAACTGAATAATCCCGACTCTGACAGGCTCATCACATGCGTGTAAATATCCTCATCACTAGACTAAATATGTAACTTTAATAGAAACAAATAATTCTATAGATATAAATTGAAAAGAAGCCCGAGTGATCTCAGTGACACAGTAATTTATCAAATCTAGATCTGGGCCCCGTTCCTCAAAGCGATCGTAGCGCTAAGATTATCGTAACTTCCATACTTTAACATAGACTTACGACAGTCGTAGCGCTACGATCGCTTTGAGGAACAGGGCCCTGCTTCATTTAGGGCTATTACATGGCGGAGAGGGTCAGGCAGAAGGGAACAGTTCAGGGACTGCGCGACACACAACATCATCACATGCTGATGGAAGGGGATTCTGGGATACGTTTGGTCCTCCGTAAACTGTGCTGGTCATCAGAGGTGACGATCATGTCAGTTTGTAGGATTTCATGACTTAGCTCCTTGTTTGGCCTTGTACAACAAAGGTGTAGATGATTGCACACAATATCAATCACTGCATTGTCTGGTCCAGACTGAATTGGTTACAGGCTGCCTTCATATGTCTGGAATATTGCTGAGTCAGGTGTAAAACCATCAACACAAACAAACAATCAAACAAACAAACAGTACAGCACACTTAATAATTGAGTGATTACACAATGCCATTTAGAAAGTGGTCAAATGAAACATTGACCACATGTTACATTAATAACTGAGGCAGGCATGGATTCCACTTACACCTTGTGGTGTGATAACCTTGTGGTGTCTGAATGGCTGTGGTACAACCTCTGTGGTGCCTGATTGGCTACTGTGTGACAACCTGTGTAGTGTCTGATTGGCTACTGTGTGACAACCTCTGTAGTGTCTGATTGGCTACTGTGACAACTTGTGTAGTGTCTGATTGGCTACTGTGTGACAACTTGTGTAGTGTCTGATTGGCTACTGTGTGACAACTTGTGTAGTGTCTGATTGGCCACTGTGTGACAACCTCTGTAGTGTCTGTTTCTCTACTGTGTAACAACCTGGTGTCAGTATTGTTGAGCTAGTAGAAGCTCCACTGTGATCCGTTACATTGAATCAGTTTAGAGGTATAGGTTGCATATTTAGCTATGCAATAAAGTTAAACTAGTCTTTTGAAAGTGTGGTCCCTATGTTTAAATGTTGTCCTTCTATTTGAATATTGTTCCTATATTTCAGTATTGTCCCTACATTTCAGTATTGTCCCTATATTTAATGATGGTCCCCATATTCAAGAGCTGTCCCTATATTTAGATGTGGCCATTATATTTAATGTCCCAGCTATTTTTGAATGTTTTCCCTATATTTGAATGTGGTCATTACACAGGTACATGATGGATGCTCCCTGTTCTCAAATGTGGTTCTAATATTTAAGGGTGGTCACTGTATTTATGGATGGCCGTAGTATTCTATATGCATGTTGTATAGCTGTTCATTGTGTTTAAATGTTTCACATTTTGTGTGTCTCTGTATGAGAAGCTTAAGATGGTATTTTATTTTGCAGGGATTTTTCCGAAGATGCATCACCCAAGGAATGACACATAAGTGTGCAAATGAAGAGAAGTGTGAGATAACGCCTTTTACCCGCAATAGCTGTCAGTATTGTCGCCTCAAGAAGTGTTTCTCTGTGGGAATGTCACGGGAAGGTGAGTCACAGTTTCAGTGTACATCTCCATGGATACGTGTGGGTCATGTGACATGTTACGTATGTAAATGTTTCAGTGGAAGACAATGTAGTTGGGGGGGTGGGGGGGGCACCGAGACACCAGCCTTGATGACGTGGCTGGTTGTGTGTCATAGTAGGCAGTGCTCATGACATCAACCACTAGTTTGACCTGCTTGTTGATCAGCCACCAGTATGTTGTGGAAGTATGTTGCTGATATATATATTGCTTCAGCAACAAACTGTAGTGGCTGTACAGCTGGCAGCTGTAGCATGTCTGATGGAGCTCTTGTTGCTGATCTGTGGCTTGTCTGGTCCAGGCCCAAACAACACATTCATCTAACAAACATTCGCTGACTCGGGAATCTGAAGGGTGCGGAGGCTCGACTTGCAGGACAAATGATCAGATCAGTCAAACACCTGTTGAACTGTGGGATAGTTGATATTCATATTGAAGCATTATAAACCCAAGGGTTAAAAATGAAATTTACCCTAATAACTCAACTTTCTTTATAAAAACAAGCCATAGTACATATACCTGTGTCATATTATGTAAGTGTACTGTGATAGTTTGGATGAGTGGAACTTGGATGAGTTGGCCTGTTTTTCTGGCCCTGGAGACGAAGCCAAGGGAATTAGCCTGATGAAACATTGAACTTCTTTACTACTGACATTACTATCTAGATTGTAAGAAATTTTATTACGTTTCAGCATGATGATTGAAATATTGAATTTCTATTTAGTCATTAAACATAATCCGTTATTATTATTAGTAGTAGTATACAGAACAGTGTGGCCAGTATTTCTCAGCATTGTTATAATTTGACGTATTTCTTGATGTGTTTTAATGATGAAACTGATCTTCTGTGAGACGACCACAAGTGTGTTAGTGTGAGGAGGTGTTTGGATTCAGGGAGAATATGTTTTGACACACAAGTCCAAGGTTATAATATGCTGGTGTTCAACTTACGGGGAGTAATTATCACTGCCTAGCCCATCTTCGAGAGCAGCTTGACCCAACTAGACAGCTAAGGGATCTGCTTGTTGACCTTATCTCCACTGCAGCAAAACATGACAGTCAGATGGCAAATTCCTCAACTGATACAAATTTTCCTTGCAGGATTTTTCCATGTATTTTAATGTTGTGTAGTATTTTCTGGTTTGAATGTGACTCGTCTCACTGTTCAGTTCGGTCAAGATGTATTTGTGAGCTGACATGTGACTCATCCTTTTAATTCAGTTCGGTCAAGATGTATTCGTGAGCTGACATGTGAGTGTCTTGCTCTGTGGGAGAAATACAGGAGAGTAATATGGCTGGATGTACCTCATTGTGTCATAGGTATTACCAGGAAGTGAAAAAAGTGAATGTTTAAAAATAGTTGAAAATGTGAAGGCCATGCCTCTTCCTGATGTTAATAATACTCCCTGCATTAAACCAGCACACAATGGAGTTCTCACATACCTGCATGATACTGTCTCAGGGAGGGGGCGTATCCAAACCTCACAGGCTATTTGAGATCCTTCAGCTGAAATTATTTTCAGATGCCTCTTTCAGACTGAAATATCATCTCGTATTGTGGCTTCTATTATCGATAAGGGATAATCATTTTCAGAAATTATTTTATGTGAAATGACATACTGAATTCAGATATTTAGTTTAGAATTTTTGAAACAACCCTTTTGGCATCTCTTGGAAATGAAATGTGTGCATATAAGACCAGGATGACAGGCAGTCAGTGTTGCAAATATCTGCAAATTATTGAGCTAAAAAGGAATGCATTCTGGGAATAACTTGAAACCCTCTCTTATAGTTTTTAAAATGATTCAATTTTTTTGTCAGAACAAATACATGTTCTACAGGCCTACCAAAGAAAACTTTCCCACTGTGCAGAAAAACGCAGAAAAGCCCACATTAATCGTGGTAATAGCAACATAAACACATTACCTCGCTACTGAAACAGTAAAAACGGCAACGAAAAACTATGAAACTGCAACATTTTTATATCAGCGAACTTTGACCTCTACTGCGCACGCGCATTACGATCCGGGCTTCTTTCCAATTTCCGAGCAACTGTGAATCGCCTCGCGTAGAAGAAGTATTAAATATGTCGAAATAATTGCTGTCAATCGTTTCATATGAATGGAAAGTAAACTAAAAAGGTGTGCACACAAGTATCCTGATGATAAATGCCAAATAACACAACAGAAATACTTAAAAAGGAATGTAAATTTTGTCCAAGGTGACTTCCTCTTCCATGTGCGCATGCGCAAAATCGAAGTTGCGGGCTCCTCGTTTTATGATGCGGTGTTAGCGATTTAAAGTTGCCGTTTTTACTGTTTCAGTAGCAAGGTATTATGTTTATGTTGCTATTTCCACGATTAATGTGGGCTTTTCTGCGTTTTTCTGCACAGTGGGAAAGTTTTCTTTGGTAGGCCTGTTCCAACTTTCCTGAGTTATTGTGTATGAATATCTTGAATTTCATACCTTAAAACAAAATTCAGAATTGTTTTTACCCATTGATTGTTTTTATTAGATGCAGATTGTTATGTTTTTAAGACTATTTTTTAAAGTTTTCTTCAATGATAGATATCTAACCTGTCAGTGGAGCCAAGTTTAGAATCAATACTTGTCAAATTACAACAGATCTGATTTACACTGAGAAACTTTCCCTTTCTAACATGACAAAACACTAGCAGTAATGAACTGTTCTACAGGTCAGATGGGACACATTCCTCGGAAACAGTTGTGTGAGAGTAGGGGTCTTGGTGTTTTACAATTGTATCATGAAGCATGTCAGATGAAAGCTTTCCACAAATGTGTTATTTGCCTGTCATGTGTATGATCTTTTTGAAAAACAAAACAACAATCATTTAAGTATAATATACAGCAATATTCAAGTATTAAGTGCTTTTAAACTGAGTGAGGTAACAAAAACCATTTGACACAAACCATTTCAAGATTTCTGTTGATAGAAATTAATTTTAAAAAAGAAAAAAAAGGTTTGAAAACTAAAATATAACTGAATGTTTGATCAGTGTTGCATTTAGGAACATTTGTCGTACAAGTAGTACAAGAAATGCCGTTTCAGATGACACACGTGGTTATAACTGTGACAGTTTGGTTTCTTTTAATGTTTATATCATACATTAACTCTGAGTAAACTTGGATGTTAGGGAGATATCATGTTTGTGCAGTGAAAATATGCCGTGGAAATATATTTAGAAAATGAAATATTTGTGAAAAAATATGAAGACTTTGTAGGTCCCACTTACCAAACATTTCCCTGAGATTTCCCTGACATCCAAAGAGAAGCATTTATTCATTGACTAAACAGACTTTATGTTTCAATTCAATTGTTTTTGTCATTAATGAAACCAATATATACACAGATAAATGAGAGCCATAGTTTCCCAGTATGCCTTATGTTTGATACATCAGTGGACAATTAACGTCAACATTTTCTGTTTTTCTAGTGTTTCTATTTCACATTTGGGGTCACAGTTTGACATTGTTCCATGGCTTTATGAGTATAGGCAGTTGAAATGACTTCTGTAATAATTCATGGTGGCAGCCTTGCCCATTACACTGGATTGGCCTCTCTGCTTGATACACATGTGGCCTTGAATCAAGATGTCAAGACACGTAATGTCAGGAACATGGAGCCAGAGCATGGAGCCAGAGCATGGAGCCAGAGTACTTGTAACATCATCAACTCATCAAAACAAATTCAAAAACCAAGCTCATGATAAATTTTCAGCAGAATTGTATTCCACTGGTACCCTTAGAATCTCTAACTTTGACCTGGGTTTTTCAGAACTCCATCTCACTGAATGTGCAGATATTCTTTCATCATCTGGGCTCTGTGCAGGTTCTGTTGTTGTCTGTGACGGCTCCAGGCTCCTTGGGAGCATGTTGAAGTATTGACCAGGTGCCAGTAACAACTGATGACCTCACTCCCACGCTGTCCTCTGTGACTACGCACACCGTTTAATAGGTTGCTTGATTGTCACGAGGATTGACAGGTGATGGAGGTAGGGGGGGGGATGAAAACATTATAGACTCCGATGACGCAGTAGACCTGCATGTTGTCATGTACCTGTACAGTTCCAGTAGATATAAGACAACTAGTGAAAACAATATGCTGATCAAATCTTGTACCTGTACAGTTCCAGTAGATATAAGACAACTAGTGAAAACAATATGCTGATCAAATCTTGTACCTGTACAGTTCCAGTAGATATAAGACAACTAGTGAAAACAATATGCTGATCAAATCTTGTACCTGTACAGTTCCAGTAGAAGACAACTAGTGAAAACAATATGCTGATCAAATCTAGTACCTGTACAGTTCCAGTAGATATAAGACAACTAGTGAAAACAATATGCTGATCAAATCTTGTACCTGTACAGTTCCAGTAGATATAAGACAACTAGTGAAAACAATATGCTGATCAAATCTAGTACCTGTACAGTTCCAGTAGATATAAGACAACTAGTGAAAACAATATGCTGATCAAATCTTGTACCTGTACAGTTCCAGTAGATATAAGACAACTAGTGAAAACAATATGCTGATCAAATCTTGTACCTGTACAGTTCCAGTAGAAGACAATTAGTGAAAACAATATGCTGATCAAATCTTGTACCTGTACAGTTCCAGTAGATATAAGACAATTAGTGAAAACAATATGCTGATCAAATCTAGTACCTGTACAGTTCCAGTAGATATAAGACAATTAGTGAAAACAATATGCTGATCAAATCTTGTACCTGTACAGTTCCAGTAGATATAAGACAATTAGTGAAAACAATATGCTGATCAAATCTAGTACCTGTACAGTTCCAGTAGATATAAGACAACTAGTAAAAACAATATGCTGATCAAATCTTGTACCTGTACAGTTCCAGTAGATATAAGACAACTAGTGAAAACAATATGCTGATCAAATCTTGTACCTGTACAGTTCCAGTAGATATAAGACAACTAGTGAAAACAATATGCTGATCAAATCTTGTACCTGTACAGTTCCAGTAGATATAAGACAACTAGTGAAAACAATATGCTGATCAAATCTTGTACCTGTACAGTTCCAGTAGATATAAGACAACTAGTGAAAACAATATGCTGATCAAATCTTGTACCTGTACAGTTCCAGTAGATATAAGACAACTAGTGAAAACAATATGCTGATCAAATCTTGTACCTGTACAGTTCCAGTAGATATAAGACAACTAGTGAAAACAATATGCTGATCAAATCTTGTACCTGTACAGTTCCAGTAGATATAAGACAACTAGTGAAAACAATATGCTGATCAAATCTAGTACCTGTACAGTTCCAGTAGATATAAGACAACTAGTGAAAACAATATGCTGATCAAATCTTGTACCTGTACAGTTCCAGTAGATATAAGACAACTAGTGAAAACAATATGCTGATCAAATCTTGTACCTGTACAGTTCCAGTAGATATAAGACAACTAGTGAAAACAATATGCTGATCAAATCTTGTACCTGTACAGTTCCAGTAGATATAAGACAACTAGTGAAAACAATATGCTGATCAAATCTTGTACCTGTACAGTTCCAGTAGATATAAGACAACTAGTGAAAACAATATGCTGATCAAATCTTGTACCTGTACAGTTCCAGTAGATATAAGACAACTAGTGAAAACAATATGCTGATCAAATCTAGTACCTGTACAGTTCCAGTAGATTTAAGACAACTAGTGAAAACAATATGCTGATCAAATCTTGTACCTGTACAGTTCCAGTAGATATAAGACAACTAGTGAAAACAATATGCTGATCAAATCTTGTACCTGTACAGTTCCAGTAGATATAAGACAACTAGTGAAAACAATATGCTGATCAAATCTTGTACCTGTACAGTTCCAGTAGATATAAGACAACTAGTGAAAACAATATGCTGATCAAATCTTGTACCTGTACAGTTCCAGTAGATATAAGACAACTAGTGAAAACAATATGCTGATCAAATCTTGTACCTGTACAGTTCCAGTAGAAGACAATTAGTGAAAACAATATGCTGATCAAATCTTGTACCTGTACAGTTCCAGTAGAAGACAATTAGTGAAAACAATATGCTGATCAAATCTTGTACCTGTACAGTTCCAGTAGATATAAGACAACTAGTGAAAACAATATGCTGATCAAATCTTGTACCTGTACAGTTCCAGTAGAAGACAATTAGTGAAAACAATATGCTGATCAAATCTTGTACCTGTACAGTTCCAGTAGAAGACTAGTGAAAACAATATGCTGATCAAATCTAGTACCTGTACAGTTCCAGTAGAAGACAATTAGTGAAAACAATATGCTGATCAAATCTTGTACCTGTACAGTTCCAGTAGAAGACAATTAGTGAAAACAATATGCTGATCAAATCTAGTACCTGTACAGTTCCAGTAGAAGACAACTAGTGAAAACAATATGCTGATCAAATCTTGTACCTGTACAGTTCCAGTAGATATAAGACAACTAGTGAAAACAATATGCTGATCAAATCTTGTACCTGTACAGTTCCAGTAGATATAAGACAACTAGTGAAAACAATATGCTGATCAAATCTTGTACCTGTACAGTTCCAGTAGATATAAGACAACTAGTGAAAACAATATGCTGATCAAATCTTGTACCTGTACAGTTCCAGTAGATATAAGACAACTAGTGAAAACAATATGCTGATCAAATCTTGTACCTGTACAGTTCCAGTAGATATAAGACAACTAGTGAAAACAATATGCTGATCAAATCTAGTACCTGTACAGTTCCAGTAGATATAAGACAACTAGTGAAAACAATATGCTGATCAAATCTTGTACCTGTACAGTTCCAGTAGATATAAGACAACTAGTGAAAACAATATGCTGATCAAATCTTGTACCTGTACAGTTTCAGTAGATATAAGACAACTAGTGAAAACAATATGCTGATCAAATCTTGTACCTGTACAGTTCCAGTAGATATAAGACAACTAGTGAAAACAATATGCTGATCAAATCTTGTACCTGTACAGTTCCAGTAGATATAAGACAACTAGTGAAAACAATATGCTGATCAAATCTTGTACCTGTACAGTTCCAGTAGATATAAGACAACTAGTGAAAACAATATGCTGATCAAATCTAGTACCTGTACAGTTCCAGTAGATTTAAGACAACTAGTGAAAACAATATGCTGATCAAATCTTGTACCTGTACAGTTTCAGTAGATATAAGACAACTAGTGAAAACAATATGCTGATCAAATCTTGTACCTGTACAGTTCCAGTAGATATAAGACAACTAGTGAAAACAATATGCTGATCAAATCTTGTACCTGTACAGTTCCAGTAGATATAAGACAACTAGTGAAAACAATATGCTGATCAAATCTTGTACCTGTACAGTTCCAGTAGATATAAGACAACTAGTGAAAACAATATGCTGATCAAATCTTGTACCTGTACAGTTCCAGTAGAAGACAATTAGTGAAAACAATATGCTGATCAAATCTTGTACCTGTACAGTTCCAGTAGAAGACAACTAGTGAAAACAATATGCTGATCAAATCTTGTACCTGTACAGTTCCAGTAGATATAAGACAACTAGTGAAAACAATATGCTGATCAAATCTTGTACCTGTACAGTTCCAGTAGAAGACAATTAGTGAAAACAATATGCTGATCAAATCTTGTACCTGTACAGTTCCAGTAGAAGACTAGTGAAAACAATATGCTGATCAAATCTAGTACCTGTACAGTTCCAGTAGAAGACAACTAGTGAAAACAATATGCTAATCAAATCTTGTACCTGTACAGTTCCAGTAGAAGACTAGTGAAAACAATATGCTGATCAAATCTAGTACCTGTACAGTTCCAGTAGAAGACAACTAGTGAAAACAATATGCTGATCAAATCTTGTACCTGTACAGTTCCAGTAGATATAAGACACCTAGTGAAAACAATATGCTGATCAAATCTAGTACCTGTACAGTTTCAGTAGAAGACGAGTGAAAACCCTGTGAGTTTGATCACCTTGACATTGTGTGAAGATACAGACCTGCCGATCTGTGCTGTCATGGTGACCTTGGTGTTTGATTGATCATACACAATCAGTGAAATACAAACAGGATATGGCTTTTTTGTAGTCAGCATTTCTGCTGTTGTAATTATCGTCCCTGTGGGGATTCCGTGTAAGAATCGGTCCCCAGCACGATCTGTTTGTCACAGAAGGTCGTTATATTGATTCCCAGCATGATCTGTTTGTCACAGAAGGTTGTTATATTGATCCCCAGCACGATCTGTTTGTCACAGAAGGTCGTTATATTGATCCCCAGCACGATCTGTTTGTCACAGAAGGTCGTTATATTGATCCCCAGCACGATCTGTTTGTCACAGAAGGTCGTTTTATGATCTGTTTGTCACAGAAGGTCGTTATATTGATCCCCAGCAAGATCTGTTTGTCAGAAGGGTTATATTATATTGATCCGATCTGTTTGCAATCCCCAGCACGATCTGTTTGTCACAGAAGGTCGTTATATTGATCGATGTTCAAGCATGATTTGATCGTCATACCCTGCAAGGTACGAGGTTGTCGTGACGTCAATCATTGGATTGTCAGGTCAGCTATATATATGCCATCCTGCCAGGACTTCATTAAATACTGGATTGTGATTGGTTAATTTAAGTCATTCAAAGCAATATAAACATATTTTGTTGGAAAATCAGAGGTATATAAAAAATTATCTAAATTGAGAGCTATTATAATTTCCTTATATACCTCTGATTTTCCATTTCCAACACATGCTTATCTCCTAAGTATTGCTGACACTGCAGCAGCAGACAGAAAGGCAGACAAACAGAATTATTTTGTGTTAGATCAAATAAGCACATAGAGCCCGGAGCCCAGAGCCTGCAGCCCACAACCCGCAGCCTGCAGTCTGCATCTGTAGCCAGAAGATATCCCTGTTGTCCTGTTGTCGTTAAGTTGAGAAGATGTGGATGTTGGTGTCATCATCCGCACTGATGAGGGGAAGTGATATCATGTCAACGTCATGGTCACGTGGCTGGGGTCTGTGTAATGGCATTGTTGTGGTTAGTGAAGGAAGTGTTGTTGTCAATGGTCTTGATAACAGATTCACTTCAGTCACCATCGTCCTGTTAGTCATCAGTATTGTGTGTAACATTGAATAGTGTGTACTGTGTGGGTGAAAGGATCATTCAACTTCATTTGGTGATCAGCCATTGTGATTATCTGTAAGGGCTGGCTTGGTGTATTCCACTCGTAAAACACCATTAAAATAATACATGTCAAAACAGAAGTCATGCAGAGAACTGAAATATTGTATGGATTCAATTTGACAATAACAGGTAGATTTCCACAATTGCTTTACCTCCCTTTGTCATACCAGGATCTGTAGGTTTTGTTTAGGACATCTGTAGGTTCTGACTCCCATCTGATCCCATGATATGTGTAGATACACATGTCTCTCAAACATGCATGCACATCGAAGACAGGCACAAAAGGTGAAAGAGAGGTTACTAAGCTGTGCTCAACCCAACTTTACATGGGGAAATCAGTGATGCTTATGTTTGTGAGCCATGCAGTTGTAGAGCTGCCCCAGTGGTCACTTTCACCATCCGCTATTTGAATATTTGACGTCATCCCAGAAACACCTCTAACTGAGATTCTGAAATGGGTTTGCTTTCAAGATGAATGTATTCTGGTGGGGATGTTTGAAGCCACTAATGGCCAGGTAATTGTGCGGCCTCATCACCACTACTAATGGTGGGAGGGTGAATGTATTCTGGTGGGGATGTTTGAAGCCACTGATGGCCAGGTAATTGTGCGGCCTCATCACCACTGCTAATGGTGGGAGGGTGAATGTTGCTGCTGCTGTTGCTGCATGGTTGCCTGTAAATGGTGTATGTTTCTATCAACTGTAACAGACAGTTACTGTTCTCCCATCACTGACATCAGACCCTTGGAAACTAGACACGACCTTCCTGTGGAGACTTCTGGCTTTCCAGCCGACATCATGAAACAAGATGGAGACAGCTTTTATTTAGGTTTACGGCCATAAGAATTAATCAGACTAATAACATCTGTATGTGTGCTGCCTGACATCGTGGTCCATCTGTACATGTGCTGCCTGACATCGTGGTCCATCTGTACATGTGCTGCCTGACATGTGCTGCCACATCGTGGTCCATCTGTACATGTGCTGCCTGACATCGTGGTCCATCTGTACATGTGCTGCCTGACATCGTGGTCCATCTGTACATGTGCTGCCACACATCGTGGTCCATCTGTACATGTGCTGCCTGACATGCATCGTGGTCCATCTGTACACACCGTGGTCCATCTGTACATGTGCTGCCTCACATCGTGGTCCATCTGTACATGTGCTGCCATCACATCGTGGTCCATCTGTACATGTGCTGCCTGACATCGTGGTCCATCTGTACATGTGCTGCCTGACATCGTGGTCCATCTGTACATGTGCTGCCTGACATCGTGGTCCATCTGTACATGTGCTGCCACACACCTGGTCCATCTGTACATGTGCTGCCACACATCGTGGTCCATCTGTACATGTGCTGTGCTGACCATCTGTACACTGACCGCGTGGTCCATCTGTACATGTGCTGTCACATGTGCTGCATGTGACATCGCGGGTCCATCTGTACATGTGCTGCCTGACACATCTGTACATGGTCCATCTGTACATGTGCTGTGCTGCCTGTACATGTGCTGCCTGACATCGTGGTCCATCTGTACATGTGCTGCCTGACATCGTGGTCCATCTGTACATGTGCTGCCTGACATCGTGGTCCATCTGTACATGTGCTGCCTGACATCGTGGTCCATCTGTACATGTGCTGCCACACATCATGGTCCATCTGTACGTGTTGTGGTCACTCACTCATTGACCAATGTTGTACCTATATCTGTACCTGTCACTTTGTTGTTCTTCACACAGTCACGCCTGAACATCACCTGATATCAACTTTACTTCACTCAATGTCTGGGCGTGACTTGCCCGCATTAATTCACATGACATGTTTTGATGACTGCCATTAAGGGATACTAGTCTGGAAGGAGTTCATCTTCATGTACATTAATGATGTGTCAATGATGTAGTCATTAGCCCAATGTCTCTGTGGACTTGAAGCTAATGGATGCTGTGTACTGCATTCCGTGAGTGTTAGAGGACATTCACCTCCCTACATTGATGCGTTACACTTGATTGTCACAGATGTTGGGGGATGTTTGTAACTGATAGTGGAAAGCTTACATTTTGTTCAGCCAGGCAGAAACTGTTTGTGAAGGTCAGCTTGTGTTCTTTGAAATCAGAGTTCATGCCAGGCTGTACCATTTTGAGCCATATTCAAGGTAGGGTAAAGTAGTTACTGGCTGGGTAAAGTAGTTACTGGCTGGGTAAAGTAGTTACTGGCTGGGAAAAGTAGTTACTGGCTGGCTAAAGTATTTGTTGTCATGCTGAAAGTCCAGGTTTGATTCCCAGATTAGTTACTATGTGTGAAGCCCACATCTGATGTCCATGCCATGATATCACCATGGTACTTCTGAAGTCACAAGAATACTGACCGGGCCTGATGCATACAGTATTAATACTGATTGTTCATTGTGTCACAATATAAATACTGATGAGGCATGGTGGAACACAATATTAATACTGATGAGGCATGGTAGAACACAATATTAATACTGATGAGGCATGGTGGAACACAATATTAATACTGATGAGGCATGGTAGAACACAATATTAATACTGATGAGGCATGGTAGAACACAATATTAATACTGATGAGGCATGGTAGAACACAATATTAATACTGATGAGGCATGGTGGAACACAGTATTAATACTGATGAGGCATGGTGGAACACAATATTAATACTGATGAGGCATGGTAGAACAGTATTAATACTGATGAGGCATGGTAGAACACAATATTAATACTGATGAGGCATGGTAGAACACAATATTAATACTGATGAGGCACACAATATTAATACTGATGAGGCATGGTAGATGGTGGAACACAGTATTAATACTGATGAGGCATGGTGGAACACAATATTAATACTGATGAGGCATGGATGAGGATGGTACACAATATTAAAACTGATGAGGCATGGTAGAACAGTATTAATACTGATGAGGCATGGTAGAACACAATATTAATACTGATGAGGCATGGTAGAACACAATATTAATACTGATGAGGCATGGCAGAACACAGTATTAATACTGATGAGGCATGGTAGAACACAGTATTAATACTGATGAGGCATGGTGCATACATTGTTAATACTGAGTGTTGATAGTATCCACAGTATTATAATAATAATAATAATGTGTCCATTTATATAGCGCCAATCTTAATACTGATGAATCTCCAATCTTAACACGATGAGGCATTGGCACATAATAACAATCAATAGCCCAGAACATGATGATGCTGGACAACCCAACAAGGTTATAGACACATGACTTATCCCACCGGGTACCCACTTTCTGCTGGGTGAACAGAGCATGGCTGAACAGACTCACTTGCCTAAGGTGACACCACATGTATCACGCGTGATTCGTTGTGGGGCAGGACTGAAGTCCTAGAAACTCTCAGGAATCAAGCTGCCAAACATGGTCACCCATCCAAATTACCAGATAGTATGAGTAAGATGCTGCCATTGCTGCTATAACGAGATAAGATATTTTAATACTAATATATGTCCTGATAACAATTACAGTTTTGATAAGTTTCCTATCACAAAATGAATTTATTTTGTGGTTCAGTCATAGGAATGTTCCAGTGACCTGGGTTAAAAGTTTCGACTCAACCATTTCCTTTTTGGATTCTTTACAAACTTTCAGGATCAATGTGCCTAGTGAATCCCTGTCACCTCTGAGAGCAGTTGGAGAAACTTCCAAACTTGTAATGCTGCCATGGCCTATTTGATCTTAACTTCTTTAAAGAAAATCACACCTATATTGTAGGTTTTACAGTTTTTCACATATTCAGACAAAAGATTAAAAGAAATGTATTTTCAATGTGTATTTTCAAAATGTTGTGTTAAACTCCTGTAAACTTTCTGTTGTGTGTCGACAAATAGCGTTTTGTTCTAATCATAGCCTTGTCAGCACCATACCTGAGCTTGTGGGTTTCACCGGAGTGGAAAACCTCTGGAACCTGCATCACTTTAGGTTGTCTTCCCACATTACACTGACATGCTGTGATAGGACCGCAATACGGGCAATAGCGGAGTTTAACCAAATTCTCTCTGTTACTTTAAATAATGGCTGTTACTTGTAACTATGGCTGTTTATAGAAACAATAGGTGAGTGTCAGTTTATGGAAGTTGTTGATAGTTCCTACACAATAACAGTTAACCTGGTGGAGCATGTGTGTTCTGCCTGTAGGGTACAGTACCAGGCTGGCTGGCCTATATATAGACACGACCACAGCGGCAGGCTCAGTCTTACATAACCAGAAATCGGTCAACAATTATCCTGGAAATATGTGTCGTTATACACTTGAGAAGGTTCCGTTGTATCATGAATAGCATCATGTGACACAGAATGGGTAAACCATCCCACGCTGTGGTACCTTATCAGTGCTGCTCTCTGATTGGCTGAAAACTAGGTGAGTGACCCCGTGAGAGGTCACACATACACATATCAACAGCCTTGTGTATACGTTTGTAAACACACACATTAACAAGTCAGTCAGTTATAAATAAGTTAAAGATACAAGTCTTCATGATTTTGAATATGTCATTTAGAATACCTGAGTACACCTTGTTTTAAAGTGGAGGAAACTCTAAAACCTGTTGAGACAGACATGATGAGAGGTGTCTTCTGATGCAGATGGAATAGTTTTACTCCTAGAGTACGTTCTTGTCCCGAGGGTCTCTATTTATCAGGAATTATACAAATAAACGTTGAGTCTCAGTAAGTGGGTTAACATGGAAGGGAGTGGGATGACACATGAGGAATTGCAGCAGTACTGGTGAAGATACACTTGAGGGGTTTCGGGAGTCGTTGATCCACGAGGTGTATGTCTTATACCTCCTGCTGCTGCTGGGTTTCGGGAGTCGTTGATCCTCGAGGTGTATGTCTTAAACCTCCTGCTGCTGCTGGGTTTCGGGAGTCGTTGATCCTCGAGGTGTATGTCTTATACCTCCTGCTGCTGCTGGGTTTCGGGAGTCGTTGATCCTCGAGGTGTATGTCTTATACCTCCTGCTGCTGCCCTGCAGTATTTGGTGATATCAACACGAGATGGAAGACGCTTTACTGACTGAAGAATGGTGATGTAACTGCTACTTAGATGACTATTGCATGTATTGGCGGAAGGATTGATGAGACACGTCTTGGAAGGAAATGACGTTCCCACCGAATTCCTGTATCCTGGCATTCCAACACACACATCTGTACTCATGTCAAGTTGATGCTTACATCGGTGACAACACTCTTTAGAGGGGATCCATGAGGGTGGGCGTGGGGTCCTTGAGGGTATGCAGGAGGATTTCCTGGTTGGGGGATTCAGAAGGGTTTCACTCTTGGGATTCAGGAGGATTTGCTGGTTGGGGGATTCAGAAGGGTTTCCTTGTTGTGATTCCAGATGATTTCCTGGTTGGGGGATTCAGAAGGGTTTCCTTGTTGTGATTCCAGATGATTTCCTGGTTGGGGGATTCAGAAGGGTTTCCTTGTTGTGATTCCAGATGATTTCCTGGTTGGGGGATTCAGGATGGTTTCACTCTTGGGATTCAGGAGGATTTCCTGGTTGGGGGATTCAGAAGGGTTTCCTAGGTAGGGGGATTCATGAGGGTTTCATTGTAGGGATTTAGAAGGCATATTGAGGTTGTATTACACAACACAAATGCATTTATTTCACACCACACTTGTATTTATTACACAACACACATGCATTTATTTCACACCACACTTGTATTTATTACATAACACACATGCATTTATCACACAACTCACATATATTTATTACAAAAAACATATATTTATTACACATCAGATATGATTTATTACACCACATATATGAGTATCACTGAACACATATATTTATCACAAACACATGTATTAACTACACAACAACATATAATTATCACACAACTCACATATATATTTATTACACAGCAACACACATGTATTTATTACACAACAACACACGTGTATTTATCACACACAGACAGAATGTCACATTTCAATTCAGCTAGTTCAGAATCATAAAAAAAATTACATTTCATATTTAGTTTTTGAGTTGAAAGGTGATATTTTCCAGTGCTGACAGCTGACCGTTGACCTGAGAAGTCAGGTCACATACTAGGCGTATATGATCCTGTGCAGTTTGTGAAACTTGCTACAGCCAATCAGATACAGCCTGACCCAGTTCCTACCAATCAAAGTGCTGTTGTTATTTTCAGTACTGTGTGATAACTGCTGGTATCCTATACTCTGTACTGTACCTGTGAAGTGATTGTCGTAGCCCTGCACTGATATATCTAACTGATGTTACACACAGAGATAAGATCAACTTTCTTTGTCAATATTGTTATTTATCTCTGATTGACACAACTGTGTTGGATGAGTCTGTGTGAGACTACTGCATCAGTTTCAGAGAAAAACATTTACAAAACTGCTCAGTCAGAAATGTTCAAGCATTTTATATACAGTATCATACAAAATGAGTTCTGAAATTCAAGATAGAAGATATTATAGTAGGCAAACATTTCAAACAGTGACACTATTCTATAAACTACATAAACAAGATAATAGATAAGATAAGATATTTATTGCATAGCATTCCATGAAGAAACAGTGGCAATATTCTATAAGCTACAAATATTTACACAGTAGGTACAAGAAATATAGATACATTTCACACATAAATGATACAAGATATATAATGAATCAGAGTAACAGTACATATACTAATACAAATATGTATAGTGACCAAGGACAATCTTGAGATCTTCTAGATATATTTGAAGTTGTATATATGGTAGCAGATTATTTCTATGCTATCTGGCACATTAATTGTAAACAGGAGGCTAAATTTTCTGTGGTGGTGAGGCTTTGAAAGTAATTAATTTGAGAGGAAAGTGAGTTAAATAAGGACTGTCTTACATCTGAATATTTACTACAAGACATGGAATAGTGGTCTTCATCCTCAAGGACTGAGCATTGATCACAGAGATGGCCCTCCAGTCTTCTTCTACCCAGTTCAGTTTCTAGTCCCTGATCACTCTGTCTTAGTTTTGTGTGCCAAGTCAATCCCGAGAGTAAAAG
The DNA here is from genome assembly GCF_003918875.1 of Haliotis rubra. Lineage (NCBI taxonomy): Eukaryota > Metazoa > Mollusca > Gastropoda > Lepetellida > Haliotidae > Haliotis > Haliotis rubra. The sequence goes on from NW_025767098.1 coordinate 906,890, forward strand.
GATCCAGCTGTATTGTTTATATGTATTAAACTGTATGAATGGTATTTCCATGTACTTCAAGATAAGATGGATCTATTTGTTTGAGTTCCAAATCAGTAGCAAGGACACGGGACGTTCCTTTATTTCACAGATATTTTAGGTTACTTCCTGTCCACACTCACACTAAAATTCCTTGCATAATTGTACCTTAAAAATATTTTACACATTTACCAAGTGCACTGGGTGCAGTGGTCAGCCACAGCTGGGGGAGCTGCCCGACAGCTGCAGATGATCAATAGCTGTGTAAGGTAAAGTTGGTGAGTGTGGGGGCGTGCAGTCAGCCATCCTCCGTGGGTTCCCCTGTACTGAACTTCTCACACCAGGGTTAACGACCAGGCTGAGGTCAAGGTGCTCATTTTGTGGGTGGCAGATAGTCAAAGGGAAGTAACTCTGTATGCAATGTAGGGTGTGAGGATGAAAAGAGTTAGCTCCCTTGGACCATCATTTTCTTACCTTATCAATACCTATTGTAGTGTTTGAAACAAGTCAGTATGGCTGTCAGTGCACATTGTGGATCACAATTCCTGTCAAGGTAGAAAACAGCATTATGTGGACGAATGTGTCCATCTATGTGTCTACCAAATTCTCTCTGACCCGTGAAGGTCCGGGTTAGAATATTGATCTTCAGTATACCATGCTTGTCATAAGAGGCGACTAACAGGATCGGGTGGTCAGGCTCGGTGGCTTGGTTGACACATGTCATCAGTTCCCAGTTGAGCAGATCGATGCTCATGCTGTTGATCACTGGATTGTCTGGTCCAGTCTCGATTATTTACAGACTGCTGCCATATAGCTGGCATGTTGCTGAGTGCGGCGTACAACTAAACTCACTCACTCACTCACCAAATTCTCTCTAGAGCAAAGTAGGAACAACAGATGGAGTTTCTTTTGAATAGTTGTATAGTTGGCCTCCTGTTTAACCCACCTCAGGTGAAATAAGGGGACATTTTCCAGCTAAAAGTCTCTTATGTGCATACATATTCAAAATAAATTGAGGATTTCAGTTTAGTTACAGAAGTAATCTTTTTCTACTTTTTCAGTTATTTTAGAAGTAGGTTAAAACTCCCCTGTGTGTTGAGTAATTTCTGTGGTGAAGTCACCACTGATCTTCAGTGCTCCAGGTTTCCCCTGGGGTATGAGGTGTTCCTTGTGGTATGAGGTGTTCCCAGCGGTATGAGGTGTTCCTTGTGGTATGAGGTGTTCCTTGTGGTATGAGGTGTTCCTTGTGGTATAGTCACAATATGGCTGAAATATTGCCGATGTGACGTAATATTTTAACTCACTCACTCCTTGTGGTATGAGGTGTTCCTTGTGGTATGAGGTGTTCCTTGTGGTATGAGGTGTTCCTTGTGGTATAGTCACAATATGGCTGAAATATTGCCGATGTGACGTAATATTTTAACTCACTCACTCCTTGTGGTATGAGGTGTTCCCAATGGTATTTGGTGTCCCCCAGGTGCAAAGTGTTCCCTGTCGTATAAAGTCTTTGTTGTGGTGTTTGGTGTTACCGACAAGGTTTGTATGTGTGTGTGGTGTGTTTGAATCAGACCAAGAGACTGGTAAGATGTGTTTAGAGTATGTAACGCAGAGAAACACTGGATGATGGGCACGAAGCGCTGGCTCCACGCTTGCTGATGTTCAGGGGAGACAACTCTTCCTGGATTAATGCCATGGTTGCATTGATGAGGATGTCACTGTGAGATAGGGTGAACGTCTAACCAATGTATTTACTAGTTTATTGTAACACAAGGGTGAACGTCTAACCAATGTATTTACTAGTTCATTGTAACACAAGGGTGAACGTCTAACCAATGTATTTACTAGTTCATTGTAACACAAAGATTTTATGAAGGACTTGCTTGAGATTTCCCCCAACCTAGTGGCAGGAACTATTAAGAAGTACTTAGATCAGTAGTTGAGGGAACGTAGAAGAATGATAGATAGATTTTTGGTGTATTTTTTTAAGTATTTGTATTTCCCAAGTATATTGTTGACATGTTACATTATGCAATTGTCACACAGTCAGAAGTTAATACATGATACAGAGTTTCCTAATTCACAGGTTGGGTTGTAGTATACACAGTGTATGGGGTATACAATTATCATCATACATTCAGCAATTAGTACAAGATGCAGATATCTACAGATAATTCAACTGTTAAGTTGTACTCTGCATAGTACAAGCAGTAATACAATCATGATCCAACACTGGAAGCTGAGATGTCATACAATCATGATCCAACACTGGAAGCTGAGATGTCATACAATCATGATCCAACACTGGAAGCTGAGATGTCATACAATCATGATCAAACACTGGAAGCTGAGATGTCATACAATCATCATCAAACACTGGAAGCTGAGATGTCATACAATCATCAAACACTGGAAGCTGAGATGTCATACAATCATCATCAAACACTGGAAGCTGAGATGTCATACAATCATCAAACACTGGAAGCTGAGATGTCATACAATCATGATCCAACACTGGAAGCTGAGATGTCATACAATCATCATCAAACACTGGAAGCTTAGATGTCATACAATCATCATCAAACACTGGAAGCTGAGATGTCATACAATCATCATCAAACACTGGAAGCTGAGATGTCATACAATCATCATCAAACACTGGAAGCTGAGATGTCTTACAATCATCATCAAACACTGGAAGCTGAGATGTCATACAAATGTTCTTATGTAATTTGTCAACATCACAGTTGTTGTCCTGTCCTTTTTTCAGTTTAACAGAATCATTATCATCTGATGTGATTTTTTGTGCTTTTGTAACTACTCCAGCTGACAATTGCTGCTTTGAGCCTTCCAGCTGCCTTCTGTTTCTTGATAATGAAATGGGAGGCAATGCATTATTTTTATATTGACTCTAGCTTTTGGGGGGTGAGTGATTAAATATGCGGTCTGTGAATGTTTTGTTGTTATCCTAGATATTTATAAAAATTGTTTTTCTGTTTCTGAATTTACAAGAAAAAACAAAGAAAATAAATGTTGATTTTGGTTATTTTTACGTACCGCCATAATTCTCAGTCGTGCTTGCTGATTTGTCGCCATCCCAAACTGATGTGGCTGGCAGGATTTAATAGTTATACAGGATGAATGATTTAATAGTTATACAAGATGAATGATTTAATAGTTATACATGATGAATGATTTGTAGTTATACAGGATGAATGATTTAATGGTTGTACAGGATGAATGATGTAATAGTTGTACAGGATGAATGATTTAATAGTTAGGCTTGTGCAAGACAAATGATTTAATAGCGATGCTTATACAAGAAGAATGACTTAATAGTGTGACTTCTACAGGAAGACTGATTTAGTAGTGCTGGTTAGTATAGAGCTTGAATGTTGCTGCCTGCTGGGGGTTGTGCCAGGATTGTTGGTCCAGTCATGTTGTCCTGCGAGAAAGTCAGGATCTGTTGCTACCGACACCGATTGCACAGACTGTTCACGGACTGTTAACATGTTGCTTTGGAGATCTGTTTAGCTCATGAAAATAGCATGGGAAAGCCAAGGCCTTGACATTGAAACATGTGAGCTGGTGATATGAAGACACAGGCATTGAATCACTGTGGAAAGGAGTAGGTTTCAATGAGGGCAGTGTGCTGATCATTAGATGTCAAGGGGTATCACAACCGAGATGCTGATTACTCCTTGTCATTACATTCCTATCAGTTGGCCTTAATATAGCTAAGTAAATAATACAAACAAGCTTAAGAACGTGAAAATAGAAAAATATAGGGTGGGTCATACAGGGTAGATGACATGGGTCATACAGGGTAGATGGTCATAAGTCATACAGGGTAGATGGACGTGGGTCATACAGGGTAGATGGACTTGGGTCATACAGGGTAGATGGACGTGAGTCATACAGGGTAGATGGACGTGAGTCATACAGGGTAGATGATGTGGGTCATACAGGGTATATGACGTGGGTCATACAGGGTAGATTGGTGTGAGACGGGACATGTTCCTCGTTCTACATATAGTGTGTAGCTGCAACTAATATTGTGGCTTGTTGGATATACAGATGGCAACAGACCAGGGACAGGCTGTCTTCATGTACTGTATCTGATGTAATGGTGTTGTGGAATATTTGAGTGCCTCAGAACCTGATTTCTACAAGAATCAAGTCATATTTTACCCTTTTTTCCATAGAAGAGTGATATTGTATGGATTAAGTATCAGATGATAGGCAAGTGTGTTTGCATCCTGTTTGAAGGAGTAAGCATGGTGTACATGTCATGAGGACCCACAAGATTTTGCCCGTTCCAGTCAATGCTTTATCTGAAGCCGTACACTATCGGTTACTGTTATTTGCTTGATAAACTTGTGTATTCCTGGAAACTGGATGTTTTATGCAACGTGGTTGATGATATGATAGACTGACTACCTGCCGTCAAGGCAGTTAACCCTTAACTACCACGTCATGGGCTTACACATACACTTTCTACACATTCTTTTAATAGATTAGTTTTCCAAATGATATCAAAGACATTTCATCAGTAAGTTAGTCTTTACTTATGAAACACACAAATTCTGATATTGACCGGAATGGATTGTTGCACTCACAAGCTTTATGTCATGGTAAACAGTTGTGGCTTCTATTATTTTCATCTAGGTAGCCCCACCATCACAAGGTAGCCCAACAACTCCTAGGTAGCCCCACCATCACAAGGTAGCCCCAACATCACAAGGTAGCCCAACAACTCCTAGGTTGCTCCACCATCACAAGGTAGCCCCAACATCACAAGGTAGCCCAACAACTCCTAGTTAGCCCCACCATCACAAGGTAGCCCCAACATCACAAGGTAGCCCCACCATCACAAGGTCGCCCAACAACTCCTAGGTAGCCCCACCATCACAAGGTAGCCCCAACATCACAAGGTAGCCCCACCATCACAAGTTAGCCCCACCATCACAAGGTAACCCAACAACTGCTAGGTAGCCCCACCATCACAAGGTAGCCCCAACAACTCCTAGGCAGCCCCACCATCACAAGGTAGCCCCAACATCACAAGGTAGCCCCACCATCACAAGTTAGCTCCACCATCACAAGGTAGCCCCACCATCACAAGGTAGCCCAACAACTCCTAGGTAGCCCCACCATCACAAGGTAGCCCAACAACTCCTAGGTAGCCCCACCATCACAAGGTAGCCCAACCATCACAAGGTAGCCCCACCATCACAAGGTAGCCCAACAACTCCTAGGTAGTCCCACCAGCACTAGGTAGCCCCACCATCACAAGGTAGCCCCACCATCACAAGGTAGCCCAACAACTCCTAGGTAGTCCCACCATCACAAGGTAGCCCTACCATCACAAGGTAGCCCAACAACTCCTAGGTAGCTCCACCATCCCAAGGTAGCCCCACCATCACAAGGTAGCCCAACAACTCCTAGGTAGCTCCACCATCACAAGGTAGCCCCACCATCACAAGGTAGCCCAACAATTCCTAGGTAGCTCCACCATCCCAAGGTAGCCCCACCATCACAAGGTAGCCCAACAACTGTAAGTCTGTCTGACCCATTGAAAATTCATAGGACCCATAGAATAAAAATTAAACACACATTTCAGATTTATTATTTCTTATAACTGGCATTGAAAATGTTAATAAACATAAGATTTATAAACAGCAAACAAGTGTCTCATGTCACATATAACAACTTCAGTCAAAGTCATTGTGAAATATACAGTCAGACACTGGGGCCGGTGGGTTGTAGACTTCCATCAGACCGTCGGCGAATCTGCCAGATTTGTCCGAGGCTTCGACGCTATTCGTGAACACTGCCAAGGTAGCCCCAGAACCCCGACAGTGTCAGTATGTTATATAGGTCCCAACAGTGTCACTGTGTTATATAGGTGCCAACAGTGTCAGTATGTTATATAGGTGTCAACAGTGTCAGTATGTTATATAGGTGCCAACAGTGTCAGTATGTTATATAGGTCCCAACTGTGTCAGTGTGTTATATAGGTCCCGACAGTGTCAGTATGTTATATAGGTGCCAACAGTGTCAGTATGTTATATAGGTCCCAACAGTGTCAGCATGTTATATAGGTCCCGACAGTGTCAGTATGTTATATAGGTCCCAACCGTGTCAGTATGTTATATAGGTCCCAACAGTGTCAGTGTGTTATATAGGTGTCAACAGTGTCAGTATGTTATATAGGTGTCAACAGTGTCAGTATGTTATGTAGGTGCCAACAGTGTCAGTATGTTATATAGGTCCCAACTGTGTCAGTGTGTTATATAGGTCCCGACAGTGTCAGTATGTTATATAGGTGCCAACAGTGTCAGTATGTTATATAGGTGCCAACAGTGTCAGTATGTTATATAGGTGCCAACAGTGTCAGTATGTTATATAGGTGTCAACAGTGCCAGTATGTTATATAGGTCCCGACAGTGCCAGTATGTTATATAGGTCCCGACAGTGTCAGTATGTTATATAGGTCCCGACAGTGTCAGTGTGTTATATAGGTCCCGACAGTGCCAGTATGTTATATAGGTCCCGACAGTGTCAGTATGTTATATAGGTCCCGACAGTGTCAGTATGTTATATAGGTCCCGACAGTGTCAGTATGTTATATAGGTGTCAACAGTGTCAGTATGTTATATAGGTCCCGACAGTGTCAGTATGTTATATAGGTCCCAACAGTGTCAGTATGCTATATAGGTCCCAACAGTGTCAGTATGTTATATAGGTCCCGACAGTGTCAGTATGTTATATAGGTGCCAACAGTGTCAGTATGCTATATAGGTGCCAACAGTGTCAGTATGTTATATAGGTGCCAACAGTGTCAGTATGTTATATAGGTGCCAACAGTGTCAGTATGCTATATAGGTGCCAACAGTGTCAGTATGTTATATAGGTCCCGACAGTGTCAGTATGTTATATAGGTCCCGACAGTGTCGAGCCGTGAAGCTCCAGGGTTAAGAATAGGTCTTCAGCAACCCATGCTTGCCACAAAAGGCGACTATGCTTGTCGTAAGAGGCGACTAACAGGATCGGGTGGTCAGGCTCGCTGACTTGGTTGTCACATGTCATCGGTTCCCAATTGCGCAGATCGATGCTCATGCTGTTGATCACTGGATTGTCTGGTCCAGACTCGATTATTTACAGACCGCCGCCATATAGCTGGAATATTGCTGAGTGCAGTGTAAAACTAAACTCACTCACTTACTCAACACTGTCAGTATGTTATATAGGTCCAAACAGTGTCAGTGTGTTAAATGATAAAAATAAGATAAGATATTTCTTGCATAGCATTCCATGAAGTAACAGTGGCAATATTGTATAAACTAGAAATGTTCACACAGTTGGTACATATGGGTGTATAAAGGACCCGGGTTCTGAGTGGGACACCGTCACATCTCAAACATCTGATGCTGTGTACTGTGGTTTAAGACAGAGATAAATGTGATGACTCAGCACAGGAAGGGTTAACCAATGCTATTTATGACACAATCAGCTGATTCACGAGTCAGCTGGGCCTGAAGCCGGCTCTTTTATCAGAAGTACAGTGCTCAGCCAATCACAGAAGCCTCGACCTCTTTTTGACCAATCAGATTGAGGATTGATCCCTATTTGGCTAGGTCGCTCACAGTTCAGTGGTTTCCAAACATCTCTCCCAAGGCTGTCTCCCCACGTGGGTTAGGCATGCTGGAATTATTATTCAAATGGGAGATCTATATACAGCTTGACATACAAATTAAATGTGCAGCACAGGGAGGTTTTCCTTCAGAATGTGTGAGCTGGGCAGGGTTATTATTAGTTCCCTATCCCCTCCAAACAGGGGGTTGCTGGGGGGGACTCTTGTTTACAGAGAGGAAGTAGAAATAAATAGTGGAAAATATGCAACAACAAGCAGTCTGTATTTAGAACAACTTTCAGTTCATTTCCTCTTGTAAAGGAGTCCAGTGTCACGTTTGTTTCATCTGGATGATGTTCTTATGTTATGTGATATAGTTATATGTACACACTGTTTGACTAGTATTTTCAGGTTCATGAGAAACTGTAAAGTCAAGATATTTTATTAACAACAACTTTGTTATTCTGTTATGGCACACCAATTCATTATTGATCCTTTAGACATAGTCAGAGACATCTGATAATTGTATGCATGAATGGAAACAACAGCAACAACAACAACAACAGCAACAACAACAACAACAACAATAGAAGAAGTATTGAATAAAGTTACAGAAAGAGAAAGTCATCTGTACAGGGTACAAATGTACAGTGTTGCTTGAATAGAGTGTTTGATCAGTTCATTGTTGGACAAGCGTTCCAGGTATTGTCTGAGAACTATACATTTGTACCTCGTCACGTACAGTTGCTATCTTTCTTTTTTGTTGTTAATACTTTTAAATGTGTGTCTGCGTACAGATCTAAAGACCCAGTAGGGATAATAATGGGATAAGAATGATGTTTAGCCATTCACAGACTTACATATTGAATAAATGGCTATATAAAATATTATCATGGAATTACGTGAGTGGTTATGTCTTCTCTACAGGAAGTGCGTCCTTCATCTTGCAACTGTGCAGACAGAAATAACAAGTCCTGAAACCATGATACATTTATGTGTTTTTTTCTATGATAAGAGTTTCCCAGAATTCATTCATTACACTTTTCAATAGATTTCTTGTGGCATATTAAAAAGGATAAGTTGTGTTGAAGATAGTTTATCTCGACAGCTGGTAAGAATGTGTATAATCATCATCACTTCCAGCCTGAAACGCAGACAGAGATCGCGTGTGTTTTGCTGTTAGCTGGGGAACTTGGAACAAACTTGTTCCATTACTTGTAACCGGGGAGTTTTTAGACCTTCCCCCACAGTTGAATGTTTTCTCCATGTTCTTTCGTAACTGTGGCAGAATTTTAGAAGTGATTTTGATTTTCGAATGGGTTTGTAGCTGAAATGGTGCTAATCCTCAGCTGAAAGTTCACTGAACAACATTAAAATCATTGTTTAAACACTTTTACTTATAAATATTATTAAAAATACCAGATGTGTTATAAGACTCAAACCTGATATTGTTCAGACCGACAACCATTTTAATATATGATTCTTGAAAACTGTCTTCTTAAAATGTATGCTTTGTAGGTTTGTAAGTGAAGTCTGATCATTGCTATTCCTACCTGCCATGTTGCAAGGCAGAAACCTTCATGGATCAAGTCATCGGCTCCCAACTGCGCAGATCGATGTTCATGTTGTTGATCACTGGATTGTGTGGTCCAGACTTGATTATTTACAGACCGCCGCCATATAGCTGGAATACTTCTGAGTGCGGCATAAAACTAAACTCACTCACTCACTCACTCATGGATCAAGTGGTTTGTTGTAGACGGAGCTCCTCCACCTTCCAGTATCAACATCTGTGTGCAGGATAGTAGTGCAGGATAGGATAGTGCACAGCATAGCACTGTGGGGGACTAGGGCAAGCCTTACTTTTATTTAAAAATACTGATATAGTAAATTGTTTTGAAGATATCTGGAATGAAAATTATGTATTTGAGGTATCCTTTGTTCATTTCAAGATATCTCCAATTCTTCAATTAATTATGGGCATCTACATTTAATTGCAAGATATTAGAAACTGAATTAAAAATTTCATTAAAAACATGAATTTGTTTATGTCTTTATATCCTATTCTGATATTAATAATCCAATTTAGATATCAGCAATTCTTTTTAAGATATTATTAATCCTCTCAATGCTACTGTCGAACCCATTTGACAGGAGAGCAGCATAATGACATCCCCAAATAGAACTTGCAATAATTATTCAACAAGTCGGATATATACCTGTAATTTGAATTATGTATGTAATGAATTAATTCTCAGCTTTCTAAATATATAATCTTCAATTAGTTTATGTACCTTAAAAGAAACGCCCGCGAACTAAACATTTGTTCGCCAAAATTCTCGCCACACGCCCACAAATAACGGCCATTTTTTACTTCAGGCACATCACGTCGAGTGGTACCCAGTCTAATATTTTCTTCATAATGAAATATTTTTTTTATAATTTGATCAATATTTTTGTTCTTTGGTGAAGAGGAAACACTGAAGTTTCCCATTTCCTAAAAATTAGTAACTTTCGGTTTAATTATTTATAAACAAAAACAATCTCAATGTTACATCACCGATTGGACAAATAGGAACGATCATGGCAACGGCGGTAAACAGACAACTCCACATGCATTGTGATACCGAAAAAATGTGCCATCCTTTTGATAGATCCAACTATTTTTGCTGGAATTAATTACATGGTCTGATTAGGTAAATGGTATTGTCTTTGTAACAAAATTATCATATTTATCGAGTTTATAATGATTTTGTTGGATAAACCTTCCCACACTGACATTGTTGACAGCCATGGGTGACGCGTAAGGGCGTGACCAAACTCGCTGGTTTTTTAGGTGACAAGACACGAAGGATGTTTGAAAATACGCGTTCATAAGCAGAATCTGAACTCAAAAACATTCAAAGAAAACGACTCAATACCTAAATAATGCAGATCATGAAACATTATCCCAATATTTGTAATTGTACCCACCCTTGATGAAACCGGAAGCACGTACGGCATGGCACCCATGGAGGTAAAATAGGCACGAGTTGGAAAACGACCATTGATACATTTTCTAGATTGATTCAAATTCCCGTAAAATCCAAAATATATAATAGAAGTAAGTTTTCAATCACCTTCAATTCGTTACTGTTAGCTCTTTTCAACAGTAGTTGGCATGTTTTGCTTGTGTTGTACATTTTGTCCCCTCAATATTGCCGCCGGTGCGTACTGCAGTAGATCTATATTTTTACAAATTCGAAGTCGTAATGGTTCTCGTGGGGTATGATTTTCGAATAATGTTCTGACACGGGGAGATATTATAAAATGTCAGTATGTCATAACAATAACATAATATTGTTATGTGCCTATCGTCACAAGGACAATTCTGGTGATTGAAGATGCCGTGCATGAATCTTTTTTTCCTTTCACAGAAACGGATGAAACCAGATCTAGTGTAAGAATGTGATGCAAATGGATTTCTTGAAAATTGGAATGATGGGATAAAAAAAGACATAGTTTGTGTGAATGCATTTCACTCAAAATCGGTGTTCATGTTAGACATTAAAACAGCTAAACATCACATCTTTTGTTCTCCAAGTAGGAGCAAAATTGAAAGAATTCTGTTGCCTCAAAAAGCAGAGCTTTCAAAGTTTTAATTCTACCTACTAGTTCTTCACATTGTTTGACGTGTGTCTATTTTTATAAAATAAAATTAGTGGTCAAGTGACCCAGTGCATGGCTTGATTTAGCATCTAGATTTTGTACTGGTTCAAGCTAAAACTGCAAAATGTAACCTCATATTTACACCTACTTGCACACTGTGCATGTTGATATTTTGCTGTTAAAACAACAGACTTCATCTGGGAAACAGACTGATGACCCAAACTGGTTTGGAGCAATGATTACACTGACAGCGATTGAAAGAATAACCCTTTTTTTCATGGCATGAAATTTTATGAAGTAATATAAAATTATCATACCAGACCCAGAGAATTTGTTGTAATGATGCTGTGAATCAGCAATATAAAAGCCACAAGAAATAGATAATTATATATTGAGCTGGAGGTGCAACCTGTTTTTGTCTGAGGCATCAAGGTAATCATGGAAGGTGGCACCAGGGACATGTAGGTTTCCTTTCCCAAAATCGAGTCCTGCAATAAATGATTTTTGTTGTCCAGTTTGGAGCTAATTCATTGAGATTATTAATTTCAGCATAAGGCATTGTAAAGAGGGTGGGTGATTTCAAACAGTCGGTGTGTCATTAATTAAGGAACAACTGAAATTTATTTTGGCACATTAATGCTAGATAGAAAAACGAACATTATTATCTAAAAACATCCTGATAATTTCAAACATACAGAGGTTAATGACAAGGCAAACATAAATAATGTAAATTTTCCTGAATTTACCTGAATTACTTGATTGACAGTGGAATGCATTTCATATAAGGTAACCTGAATAAATCCATAGCTGGAGCTATGCAGTGGTACAACTCAGGTCCATTGTTAAGTAGGAGACCCGTGAAGGTCCGGGTTAGAATATTGATCTTCAGTAACCCATGCTAGTCGTAAGAGGCAACTAACTGCATCGGGTGGTCAGGCTTGCTGACTTGCCTGACACATGTCATCGGTTCCCAATTGTGCAGTTCGATGCTCATGCTGTTGATCCCTGGATTGTCTGGTCCGGACTCGATTATTTACAGACCGCTGCCATATAGCTGGAATATTGCTGATTGTGGCGTAAAACTAAACTCACTCACTCACTGTTAAGTAGGCATCTCTACCAAATGACATGGGACAGCTTGCAGGCAAAAGAGTATAGACGAAAACTTTGCACTGGGTAATATGAATGATTATCAACTCATTATCACCACTTTTGTGGTAAAAGCACACTCTTTCCATGAAGGTTTCAGATTCCTCCAGCACGGACAGGATATGCTCAATTTTGCACAATTTCCTAACCATCATGTTGCTTGTTATGTTGTCCACATTGAGCAGGATTGATGTAGGACCAGGTTGCTAGACACACCATGATGTGTGGTATATTGAAGTATATTGTATACATTTATCAAGTTGTCTGGTAAAGCTTCTGAGTCTTGTATGCAAATGTCTTTCAGTATCATCAGTATGCTAAACAACTTATCAAAGATTGATTAACCTTCAGAAGATATGCTGTCAACATGGACTGGGGCCTACTGTTACACAACCATTTGGAGTCCAACATGGACTGTGGGCCTACTGTTACACTACCATTTGGAGTCCAACATGGACTGACTGTGTGTTACACAACCCTGCCTACTGTTACACAACCATTTGGAGTCCAACACTGTGTGGTTACACTACCATTTGGAGTCAAACATGGACTGTGTGCCCTACTGTTACACAACCATTTGGAGTCCAACATGGACTGTGTGCCTACTGTTACACAACCATTTGGAGTCCAACATGGACTGTGTGCCTACTGTTACACAACCATTTGGAGTCCAACATGGACTGTGTGCCTACTGTTACACAACCATTTGGAGTCCAACATGGACTTGGGGACACTGTTACACAACCACTTGTCTCGGAGTAGCCACTTTATGCATGTGACATGTACAAACTGTCTGGTCACTAAGCTGGGTAGATTCCAGATTCTTGTAATGTATCCTCCCTGTGTGATACAGATCAGAGGGGAATGGTTGGGGATGGAATCAGGGGTAGCGGTTGTATGAGGTGGGAAGGTTGTATCAGCAGCCTGCTGAAGCTATCTATATCAGTGTAAGGCCTGCCCGACTTTTCTCCACCCAAATGTCTGCAGCCTAGTGTTTGACCTCCAGATCAGGGAATTCGGTTGACTGTGTGCCCCAGTGTAACTGTCCGGGTCACTGCACCGGCATCAGGCATCCGGCATCAGGCATCAGGCAAGCAACATTTGCTTTACAGGAACAGGAACAAGCATGACAAATCTAGCTGTCTATGTGATTGATACATGCAGGCCTGGGTACACAGGAAATCCACTAGTCTGTAAATCCACAGAAATTTCCCGATAGATTTTCTTATGTGTAGAAGGGTATATAAAGCTTAATTGATCTTTGCTCACAATCAGTATAGAACCGTGAATATTTGTGTGTATGCTGATAACTGGATACATATGTAAGTAAGTTCCAGTATGTTTAATGGATGAAGAGTATTAATGACCATCAGCACGATCGTGGACTAATGAATATCACTTGGAGTCTTATCTCCAGTGACTGGCTGAAAACATGCTTAGACTGGTCTCATCGCTAGGTGTTCATGCATGCTGTTAAAACAAGGTACTTGTTGTTGCCATGTCTGCCACTTGACATAAAGGGGTAAGACAAGGTGGACTGGTTGGCTCAGAGTATTTCTGCATATTTGAGTAAACTAAATGTAATACTGCTGATTGTGATTTCTACCATGTCAGAGTGGGTGTGATCATGGTAGTTGAGTAAATAACATCAAGGTGCCGTCGACGCATAACAGGATCAATAAACATTTCTTTGTGTTAGTCTTCAATCTTGTAATTCTCTGGTTGCCTGGACAACAAACGGGTGGACAATTCCCAATTTTATGTACCTGTGTTCACTACATGTTCCTGCGTCAGTTTCAGGGGAACCTTGGACTTGCCTGTGCATGTATTTGTGATGTGTGCCACCAGTGGAGCAGGATATGCTTACTATGTCTTGAAATTCTGGGGTTGTCACTCGCTGATCATAACTGATAAACGTATGTGAGGTGAAGCTCGTTCAGTCTGAATCATAAAACCGACTCATCTTTCAGTTGAAATGTCTCGTTGGTCACCTAATTACAAAGTCATGTCTCTATTTTGTTAAAAATTATCTATTTTTTGCAAAAATGTCAAGCATTCCATTCTGCATCATTTGATCATGTTCCTAATGCATGTAATGTGTAATGTCAGAGGAGATATATGATTGGCGTGAAACACATCTGATGTACAACGCTTCATGACAGGAATCCAGGAAGGCATAATTATTAAGCATTACAATTCTTATGAAATATGTTCCTCTCTAACACTTGACTGGTTTTTGCTCCAAACTTGTTTCTGAAAGCTCAGGTTAAGGTTAGATTAAAAATTTAATGTCAATGGATGGAGTCGCAGGAAACCTCATGATTTTTCTTAGAAAGTTTCAATAACACCCCACCACCCAATGAATAACTGAGTTACTGAATAACTTACTACATTGTTACATTACTGAATAACTTACTACATTGTTACATTACTGAATAGCTTACTACATTATTACATGACTAAAGAACTTACTACATTGTTACATTACTGAATAGCTTACTACATTGTTACATTACTGAATAGCTTACTACATTATTGCATTACTAAAGAACTTACTACATTGTTACATTACTGAATAACTTACTACATTGTTACATTACTGAATAGCTTACTACATTATTACATTACTGAAGAACTTACTACATTGTTACATTACTGAATAACTTACTACGTTGTTACATTACTGAAGAACTTACTACATTGTTACATTACTGAAGAACTCACTACATTATTACATTATTCAATAACTTACTACTTTGCTACATTACTGAAGAACTTACTACATTATTACATTACTGAATAACTTACTACATTGTTACATTACTCAATACTTACTACTTTGTTACATTACTGAAGAACTTACTACATTATTACATTACTAAAGAACTTACTACATTATTACATTACTGAATAACTTGCTACATTGTTACACTACTGAATAACTTACTACATTGTTACATTACTGAAGAATTTACTACATTATTACATTACTAGAACATTAGAACTTACATTACATACTACTTACATACTTACTACATTATTACATTACTAAAGAACTTACTACTAAAGAACTACATTATTACATTGTTACACTACTGAAGAACATTGTTTACTAACTTACTACGTTGTTACATTACTGAAGAACTTACTACGTTGTTACATTACTGAAGAACTTACTACACTGTTTATTAATGAATGACTTACAACTTCACTACATTACTAAATAACTCACTACATTGTTAATTAGTGAATAGCTTATAATATTGTTACATTACTGAATAACTCATTACATTGTTACATTACTGAATAACTTAGTACATTGTTGCAATATCTTGCTACACTTATACGTTACTAAGTCAATTCTACATTGATATATAACTGAAAACCTTTGTTGCAATTTAAATTATTGTCAGATGACTTGCTGTTTAATAATTCCTTCTCTTTCTTCTGAATTACATTTATGAGATTATTACACTAGGTGCAATGCTTTAATGAATAACGCGTACTCCTTGGTTAGAAATATGTATCGCTAGGCAAGAGATGAGTGAAGGATGCAGAATATCATATGGATGTCAGTTACATCACCTTTCAATGGGGAACAAACTGGTGTGTTTTGCAACAGTTACCCCATTTTGAAAATCTTTAACCGAGATATTTGATTTTGAAACAAAACATTTTCATGGAACCAACTGACCGAATTTCTCAAAAAAGTCTGGGAATGACATCTTGTTGAGATACTGTTATCTTGCAGCTCTCCATCATACCGGAGCCCTGTCTGCAACCCTAATCATGTAACTACCCACAGACAGGCAGCTGATGGTATCCAGTGCTGGGAGGGGCGCGCTTGTCAGCCACTCAGTAGTCCCCCCTCACATCTATGTTAATGTATGCACAATCTTCACTTCCCAAGACTTTACAAAATTTTCTCAAGGGGTGACAGGTCCTCCCCAGCTCACATCAATTGTTTCCATACAACAGGCTGTTATTGATCTTGACAACAGTGACAATAAGCTTTAGAAAACCTGCTGTGAATAGGGTCATTCCAGGGACTCCTGACCCTGGTCAGGCAGTGGTCAGTGTGAACTTGCCCTGGCTAGTCCCCCTCATCCCCCCTCAGTCATCATTAACTCATCTGACTGTTGGTGTATAAATGGAGGCAGTTCTCTGTGAGCTTCACTCTTCCTGTGAGAGCCATCTGTGAAGGTAAGCCGTAGTTTTCTCTCTCAGCAGGGCGGGGCAGGGACAAGCATGCTTTCATCAGCTGAATATCTCTCTCAGACTGTGTCTTTAGTCAGATAGCAGGGCTGTGTGTTAGGTTTTACTGGCGTTGGTATACCTGACAATATCGACCTCCTATTGCAGGTGTATAGGATCTGATGTGTGTGTAAATATCAGTGTAAATGTCTGTTTCAAGTATTGTCAGTATTGTCAATGCTGGAGTTTCCAAGGACGGGGTTTAATATAGTGTGTTTATCAATGCTGTGTCTTGAGACTTACTGTTTACCTCTTTATGCAGTAGTATTTCTTGGGTTCCTGAGTCGCAAGGGTTGTTTGCTACACCAGATTCTGTCAGAATCTAGCTGTGTCCTTCAGCGTCTATCACTTTTAACATCAGAACTAGGTTACAACCTGTGGGCATAATATTACATGCAGGCTACAACCTGTCTGTGATATAGGTTACAGGCTACCCTGTCTGGGCAGTATATGGTGTCTGGGCAGTATATGGTGTACTACATGCAGGCTACAACCTGTCTGGGCAGTATATGGTGTACTACATGTAGGCTACAACCTATCTGGGCAGTATAAGGTGTACTACATGCAGGCTACAACCTGTCTGGGCAGTATAAGGTGTACTACATGCAGGCTACAACCTATCTGGGCAGTATATGGTGTACTACATGTAGGCTACAACCTATCTGGGCAGTATTACAACCTGTCTGGGTACTATGTAGGCTACAACCTGTCTGGGCGAGGTATAAGGTGTACTACATGCAGGCTACAACCTGTCTGGGCAGTATAAGGTGTACTACATGCAGGCTACAACCTATCTGGGCTATAAGGTGTACTACATGCAGGCTACACCTGTCTGGGCGAGTATAAGGTGTACTACATGCAGGCTACAACCTATCCGGTATAAGGTGTATTACATCGGGCTACAACCTGTCTGGGCGGTATGGTGTATTACATGCAGGTCTACAAGGCTACAACCTATCTGGGCAGTATATGGTGTATTACATGCAGGCTACAACCTATCTGGGGTCATGTATTAGTAGGCTAATCTGGGTGTATTACATGCAGGCTACAACCTATCTGGGCAGTATATGGTGTATTACATGCATACAACCTATCTGGTCAATTTACAATTTTACGTGTATTACATGCTGGTCAACCTGTCTACGGTATAGAGGTGTATACATGCAGGCTACAACCTGTCTGGGCAGTATATGGTGTATTACATGCAGGCTACAACCTGTCTGGGCAGTATAAGGTGTACTACATGCAGGCTACAACCTATCTGGGCAGTATAAGGTGTACTACATGCAGGCTACAACCTGTCTGGGCAGTATAAGGTGTATTACATGCAGGGATTCAACCTATCTGGGCAGTATATGGTGTATTACATGCAGGGATTCAACCTATCTGGGCAGTATATGGTGTATTACATGCAGGCTACAACCTGTCTGGTCAGTATAAGGTGTATTACATGCAGGCTACAACCTATCTGGGCAGTATATGGTGTATTACATGCAGGCTACAACCTATCTGGTCAGTACAACGTGTATTACATGCAGGCTACAACCTATCTGGTCAGTACAACGTGTATTACATGCAGGCTACAACCTATCTGGTCTGTATATGGTGTACTACATTCAGGCTACAACCTGTCTGGGCAGTATTTGGTGTACAACATGCAGGCTACAACCTATCTGGTCAGTACAAGGTGTACTAAATGCAGGCTACAACCTATCTGGGCAGTATAAGGTGTACTACATGCAGGCTACAACCTGTCTGGGCAGTATATGGTGTATTACATTCAGGCTACAACCTGTCTGGTCAGTATAAGGTGTACTACATGCAGGCTATATAGTGTGTACATGCAGGCTACAACCTGTCTGGGCAGTATAAGGTGTATACTACATGCAGGCTACAACCTGTCTGGGCAGTATATGGTGTACTACATGCAGGCTACAACCTATCTGGTCAGTACAACGTGTATTACATGCAGGCTACAACCTGTCTGGGCAGTATAAGGTGTATTACATGCAGGCTACAAACCTATCTACATGCAGGCTACAACCTATCTGGGCAGTATACGGTGTACTGTTTGCAGGCTAAAACATATCTGGGCAGTATATGGTGTACTACATGTAGGCTACAACCTATCTGGGCAGTATAAGGTGTACTACATGCAGGCTACAACCTGTCTGGGCAGTATACAGTGTATTACATTCAGGCTACAACCTGTCTGGGCAGTACAAGGTGTACTACATGCAGGCTACAACCTATCTGGGCAGTATATGGTGTATTACATGCAGGCTACAACCTATCAGGTCAGTACAACGTGTATTACATGCAGGCTACAACCTATCGGGGCAGTATATGGTGTATTACATGCAGGCTACAACCTATCTGGTCAGTACAACGTGTATTACATGCAGGCTACAACCTATCTGGGCAGTATATGGTGTACAACATGGGGCTACAACCTGTCTGGTCAGTACAAGGTGTATTACATGCAGGCTACGACCTATCTGGTCAGTACAACGTGTATTACATGCAGGTTACAACCTATCTGGTCAGTATATGGTGTACTACATTCAGGCTACAACCTGTCTGGGCAGTATTTGGTGTACAACATGCAGGCTACAACCTATCTGGTCAGTACAAGGTGTACTAAATGCAGGCTACAACCTATCTGGGCAGTATAAGGTGTACTACATGCAGGCTACAACCTGTCTGGGCAGTATATGGTGTATTACATTCAGGCTACAACCTATCTGGTCAGTATACAGTGTATTACATGCAGGCTACAACCTGTCTGGTCGGTACAAGGTGTACTAAATGCAGGCTACAACCTATCTGGTCAGTATACAGTGTATTACATGCAGGCTACAACCTATCTGGGCAGTATATGGTGTATTGCATGCAGGCTACAACCTGTCTGGGCAGTATATGGTGTACTATATGCAGGCTACAACCTATCTTGGCAGTTATGTGTTGAGAATGGTGAATGTGTAGTGTGAAATGGCCAGGCTTCCCTGACACTGACACAAGCAGGCTTGTCAGAAGTTGACAAATCTAAATTCTTCAAATACAACACAGCTTCTGGTAAATTGTATTTAAACAATTTAACAGTTGACCAGAGCATTCTTCCCAGCCTTTGTTTGTGTGAAGCATTAACCGAATTCCGTGTTTGTTTCATGCTTTGAGAAAACATTTCAAGGCTGAGAAAGAAACCGTAAATATTCTGACAGAATTTACCCCACAAACTGGCAATATCATACAGGTGAATAAATCCCTTCTTAATGTATAGTACAAGTCAATAAATACAAGCTAAAGATACAAGCTTGGTGGAGGGGTGAACACTGACATCCATCATGATTAGAGGTTTTGTTGGCCATGTCACCTCATGCTGGACTGGAGTCTCCCGGGAATCCTGGACAGTACGAGTGAAGTATCCAGATGTGGGGGGGATCACAGTGTTTGTGTCAACTGGTAGGCGATGAGCAGTAAGGGAAAGGGTAGGTCATCACAGGAGAAGGTGGGGAAGGGGTAGGTCGTCACAGTAGAGGGTGTCAGTTGGGTAGGTCTACTTCTTGGCCGCTGCTAGTTGTTTCTCTCTCTCCAGGCTTGGTGGAGGTCGTCAGAATAGAGGGTAGGGAAGGGGTAGGTCATAAGAGTAGAGGGTAGGGAAGGGGTAGGTCATCACAATAGAGGGTAGGGTAGGGGTAGGTCATTAAGGAAGGGGTAGGTCATCACAGTAGGGGGTAGGGCAGGGGTAGGTCTTCACAGTAGAGGGTAGGGAAGGGGTAGGTCGTCACAATAGAGGGTAAGGTAGGGGTAGGTCAACCCGAAGAGGTAGGGAAGGGGTAGGTCATCACAGTAGGGGGTAGGGCAGGGGTAGGTCTTCACAGTAGAGGGTAAGGAAGGGGTAGGTCGTCACACTAGAAGGTAGTGAAGGGGTGGGTCATCACAGAAGAGGGTAGGGAAGGGGTAGGTCATCACAGTAGAGGGTAGGGAAGGGGTAGGTCATCAGAGTAGAGGGTCAGGCAGGGGTAGGTCGTCACAGTTAAGGTTAGGGAAGGGGTAGGTCATCACAGAAGAGGGTACCAATTTATTGCTTGGATTCACAATTCTCCCTTTCATTTCAGCATCACGCCTTGGTCGACGTCCCAAACGGCTGAAAGACGTGAGCGGTGATTCACAGCGATCTCATCAAGTGAACCTCCCTATTGCACCATACCCCTCCCCAGCAGAACTCTACAGACTCAGAATGGCAGAACTTCAGAAACTCCTCCAAGCTAATGGCACCTTCAAGTCTGAGCTCATGCAGGCGTTCCTGTCAGCAGCACAGGCCAGCTTCAGGGAACACGCCAAGAACAGCACCACGACTTCCCAGAGCACCACCACCACCACCACCCAGGACGGGAACCAGAACACGTACACACAGGGCATGATCCAGTTCGGGAACGAGTCGGGGTACTCCAGCATGAGTAGCCCAGCCAGCAGCAAGAGCCAGTCTCCCCTTCACGACAACAACCATCCACAGGTGCTCAACAACAACCAGATGATGGACAACACCAACATGAACACCTTGCCACCTACCACTACCTACAATGCCAACTCCACACTGAGCCAGCAGCAGCAGCAGCAACAGCAGCAGCAGCAGCAGCAACATACTATTGGCATGATGAACACACAGATGGGAAACAACAACATGCCCAGCATCTCGACCACTCACGTGTCCAACATCTCCAGCCCAATGTCCAGTACGGTCATGCCCAACACACCCAGCCCAATGTCCACATCGTCCAACCTGAACACCCCTATGTCCATGCCCTACATCATGCCCCTTGACACCATCAAGACCGAGCCCACATCTACAGGTGCCTGTGACTTCCCTGATTCCAATGGCAACCAGGCGACGGAAGTGTTGCGGATGCTGGATGAGGCGAAGCAGATGCCGATGGGGTCGAGAAGGCAGCTGATATTGCAGGTGCAGGAAGCAGTCTCCGCCCACCTCAGCACGTCCCTGAACACAACCAAGTCCGTTAAGGAAGCCAAGGAGAGACTTAGTAAATCCCCCATGCCGATGCAGATGGTGAGTTGGCTGAACCGGATGAAGCTTATGTTACATTATTGCATTGAAACATATCACTGCTTCATACTTCCTATTGTTGTTTCCAGTTTTGGGGTGTTAATGATTGAATACTATTTTTTGGCATATTTCAATTAGAAATTACTACAAAATGTTTTCTCAAGTGGATCTAGCAGAAATGTTGAAGTCAGTTGTTAGACATCCTGCCCAAGGTTTAATGTTCCTTCTGTCTTTACAAAGACCGAAAACCAGAATGTTGAGGTGATGTTGCAATGATGTTGAAGCAATGTTTAGGTGCTGTGTTGTGTTACAGCCCGACATGAGCAAGCTGTCTCTAAATGCCGACTCCATGTGGCAAGGCTTTCTGTCCCAGATGGTGCCAGAGATCACCAACGTTGTCAAGTTCTGCAAGCGGCTGCCAGGTGAGTGAGAGATTCAAGGGTAGACTTTGGCACTAGTAACCTATGCTTGGCGTCCACTAAAGTTGATCGGAAGTACAGTTGGTATATTGGATGTACAGCTTGCAAAGATATCAGAGACGCTGTTCTGCAGAATTGCCATAGGTGTGCAAAGACCAAAGGATGTTGAACCCCCGATTTGCCCTGATAATGATTGTTTGTTGGTGAGCAACTGCATCAGTCCATGTGATAAATAGTCGTTATTTGTTTGCAGGCTTCACAGAGATTGAGCAGGAAGACCAGATTAAGCTGCTATAAATAGGAAGACCAGATTAAAGCTGCTATAAAATAGTCGTTATTTGTTTGCAGGCTTCACAGAGATTGAGCAGGAAGACCAGATTAAGCTGCTATAAATAGTCGTTATTTGTTTGCAGGCTTCACAGAGATTGAGCAGGAAGACCAGATTAAGCTGCTATAAATAGTCGTTATTTGTTTGCAGGCTTCACAGAGATTGAGCAGGAAGACCAGATTAAGCTGCTATAAATAGTCGTTATTTGTTTGCAGGCTTCACAGAGATTGAGCAGGAAGACCAGATTAAGCTGCTATAAATAGTCGTTATTTGTTTGCAGGCTTCACAGAGATTGAGCAGGAAGACCAGATTAAGCTGCTATAAATAGTCGTTATTTGTTTGCAGGCTTCACAGAGATTGAGCAGGAAGACCAGATTAAGCTGCTATAAATAGTCGTTATTTGTTTGCATTTTCACAGAGATTGAGCAGGAAGACCAGATTAAGCTGCTATAAATAGAGATTTGTTTGCAGGCTTCACAGAGATTGAGCAGGAAGACCAGATTAAGCTGCTATAAATAGTCGTTATTTGTTTGCAGGCTTCACAGAGATTGAGCAGGAAGACCAGATTAAGCTGCTATAAATAGTCGTTATTTGTTTGCAGGCTTCACAGAGATTGAGCAGGAAGACCAGATTAAGTTTGCAGGCTAGATTGAGCAGGAAACCAGATTAAGCTGCTATAAATAGTCGATTTATTTGTTTGCAGGGCTTCACAGAGATTGAGCAGGAAGACCAGATTAAGCTGCTATAAATAGTCGTTATTTGTTTGCAGGCTTCACAGAGATTGAGCAGGAAGACCAGATTAAGCTGCTATAAATAGTCGTTATTTATTTGCTTTGCAGGAAGAGGCTTATAAACAGAGATTGAGCAGGAAGACCAGATTAAGCTGCTATAAATAGTCGTTATTTGTTTGCAGGCTTCACAGAGATTGAGCAGGAAGACCAGATTAAGCTGCTATAAATAGTCGTTATTTGTTTGCAGGCTTCACAGAGATTGAGCAGGAAGACCAGATTAAGCTGCTATAAATAGTCGTTATTTGTTTGCAGGCTTCACAGAGATTGAGCAGGAAGACCAGATTAAGCTGCTATAAATAGTCGGTTATTTGTTTGCAGGCTTCACAGAGATTGAGCAGGAAGACCAGATTAAGCTGCTATAAATAGTGGTTATTTGTTTGCAGGCTTCACAGAGATTGAGCAGGAAGACCAGATTAAGCTGCTATAAATAGTCGTTATTTGTTTGCAGGCTTCACAGAGATTGAGCAGGAAGACCAGATTAAGCTGCTATAAATAGTCGTTATTTGTTTGCAGGCTTCACAGAGATTGAGCAGGAAGACCAGATTAAGCTGCTATAAATAGTCGTTATTTGTTTGCAGGCTTCACAGAGATTGAGCAGGAAGACCAGATTAAGCTGCTATAAATAGTCGTTATTTGTTTGCAGGCTTCACAGAGATTGAGCAGGAAGACCAGATTAAGCTGCTGAAGCAGGGATCCTTCGAAGTGATGATGACTCGGAGCAGCTTCACGATGCTGGTGGACAGGGATCCTTCGGAGGATGATGCTGCCACGACCCATCACACAAGGAGGAGATGCTGGACCCATCTCACAAGATGAAGTGTCCAAAGTGAGTCTACTCAACGTTCTACATGCCTGCAGGCAGTTATGGCGCTGTACCAGTAATACTCAGGGTGTAGCACTCACTTATTCCACCTAATCATCAGTGTTGTTCACGAGCACTGCTCTCCTGCCTCGTGGATTGAGTGGGTTATTATTCTACTTTAGCAGAATGCTATGATGGGATGCTGTTGAGCTTTACATGTTGTACCCATGTGGGGAATTGAACCTGCCCTTAGGTGGGATGGCACTAGTAGATATTCCATGATTTACAGTAGCACCACGTGTGGTGGTGACCTCAGAACCATTCTGGGTGTCGATGGTTCTTACATTGCTCTGTTATTACAAGTTACATGTGTAACACAAGGAACATAGAATGAGGCATTCTAAAACTTAACTCCACTTTTTGTTAGGATGATGACAAAAATGGCACCAAATTAGCAGTGAGTTTAGTTTTCAGTTTCACACAGTGAAAGTGACATTGTTTTAAGACCTTAGTCATTGGGCAATAGGACTTATTGTCGGTGTTGTTTTCAGGGCGGTTATCATGTCGATGCCAATGGGGAACTTCTTTCAAGAGTTCTTCAAGGTTGCTGGAGAGCTCAACCCCCTGAATTTGACGGACAGTGAGATTGGATTGTTCACAGCCTGCCTCATCATGTGTCCTGGTGAGTTGGCCTGAAGTGAAATTCCCAACATGGTTATCATCTAAATATAGATCTGCTGGATGACAACAGGGAAGCATCTTCACATGTCATCTATGTCGCTGAAGTCAAAGAACTACTATTAAAAACAGTAAATTCTTTAATTAACAAAGTAGCATTAAATAGCCAACAGCCCAATAAGTGGTACTTTCTTCCACTGGATAAGATGTTGATGACAGCAGTGATGATTCATGTTTGATGTAAGCTGACCTGCTGATGTTTGGTTTCAGATCGCGTGGGTTTGAAGAATGTGAAGGCTGTGAATAAGATCCAGACTCTGTTCCAGCAGTCACTCTACATGATGCTGGACCAGAACCACTCTGGTACGTGTCAGCTCTGGGTACCTCATACCCACCCCAACTCGCTGCCACACACCCCACACACACCCAACACACACTCGCTGCCACCACCCACACACACACTCAACACACACTCGCTGCCACACACCCAACACACACCCAACACACACTCGCTGCCACACACACACCGGCTGCCACACACACACACACTCGCACACACCCAACACACCCACACCACACACACCGCTGCCACACACCCACACACACACTGCCACACACACACACCCCTGCTGCTGCCACACACCCACACCCACACCCAACACACACTTTCGCTGCCACACCCACACACCAACACACGCTGCACACACCCCACACACACCCAACACACACACACACACGCTGCCCACACCCACACACACTGCCACACACCCCCACACACACTCTCGGCTGCCACACACACTCACTGCCATACACCCACATGTGCGCGCATATACTCACACTCACTCACTCACTCACTCACTGTGTCTACTTGTGTTCCAGAACCCGACACGCTGTTCCTGAAGCTGCTGACATCAGTCCCCGTCCTCCGAACCATCAATGAGGAACACTCAAAGGCCATCAACAACATCAAAATGACCCAACCAGGAACATACGAGGAAGTGTTCCCAGCCTTGCATCAAGAAGTGTTTGACGGCAAACTGTAGACTGCCGGTTGTGGCACAGACGATAGACTGGAGGAGAATGCTCCGGTGTGACCAGTCAGAGACTCCGTAGCCTGGCAGGCTGTGTGATACGCGATGTAGCGGAGAGGTTGTTGTTGTCAACAACTCAAGTACAGCATCTGGTCACTGGTCCAGCTCAGTAAACCATCTCTCAACTTTGTTTAAAATTTTAGAAGTTGAATGTAGCTGAAGGCAGATGAAATGGCTCAATACTGTTGCAATGTAACAAGTGATTTGTTAGATACTCTGTCAACAAGGACTATTGTATTGCTATGACTTAACCTATTGCAAGAGATACAGTACAGACATTTGTGCCTACATCAAAGTATTGTATTTTGCAAATGAGTGAGTTTGAGAATATTATTAGATGTACCATATTTAACATATTAAACACACAGAACGATTTAAAATTCCAAGTTTGTATGATCTTTGAGAACGTCATCAGTTCATTTTCACCAGATTAGGAAAGAATGTTATAAAAGTCTATTCATGGAAAAGAAATCTCAACTTTATGTTGATAAAAATGTTTGTGGTCAAAATGGGGTGCTTAATACATGGTTTATGGTAAATGGAATCCATTTTAGGGCAAGTCGTCGGTAACGACACTGACATTACTTCATCTTCATTGAACAAAAACTTTTCCATGACTAGCTTGAAATTCTACGAGAGGTTGTATGGCGTTGAAGGTGGGGAATATTGTGAACTTGTGATACAGCGGGGCTTGAGGATGCTGAGTGGATGTGGGAGTGATTGTCAGACTGACTGTATTCAGCGGTGTGAAAGGTCTTAATGTAAATATATTTCATGTGTCTGAAGGGCCCTGCCGACTGCCAATTGCGAGATTCATGTATTGTTTATAATCCATCATGTACTTTGAATATTAATGTCTGAACATTGTTAAGAATTCATTGTAAACACCAATCACATCAACAGAAGGAGATGTTCTTGTACAGAATAATCTATTTGTATATAACCTGCGTAACACTAGACTTTAGTCAGTGAGTTTTGAAGACTAATTCCTCCTATTTTCAGAGAAATAATTGACTGATGTTCTAGGCAGATCTTAAAGGTGTGCTCGTCAACACCTATTCTCTCTTAGCTAGTTGAACTCCATCACATACTAGTTCAGTCTAGTTTAATTCAGATTCGTCCAGTTCAATCTTGTTAAAGCAGGAGAAACATTTCAAAATGATTTAGGAAGTAGATAATAATTCCCTCATTTTGGGGATTGTTTTGGGTTTGAATCCAGCTGAAACACCCAGTTGAATGATCTGTTGGTACCATCTATGGTTGTCTGACTATGTTACTGCTGTTGTCTCGCTGACCTCGTTACAAGGACGTTCAGATGCTGTTAACATGCCATTAAGATGCTGTTAACATGCCATTAAGATGCTGTTCAGATGATGCTTAGATGATTTGAAGATGGTGATCAGATGATATTAAGATGATGATCAGATGATGTTAAGATGGTGTTAAGGATGATATTAAGGATGATGTGAAGACGAGCCTCTTTTGAGTTCTAGGTGTAGTTATTATATATATCAGTGTCTCGGTTGTCTTGTCCTGATGCTTCTGTACCTTGTAAATGATTGAATATTTCGTGTTCACAAAGTGCATAATTTGTGTATGATATTTCAGGGAATATAATTATGTACAAGCTCCATAGTGCTGACTTTCACAGTGTCTGTTATCTGTGTGTGTTTCATCCATCCTCGTTAGGGGAGGGACTTTGGCTCGTTAACCTCAGGTGTCAAACACTAAGTGCTAAACCAAAAATTTCAGCATCGGCCAGAATTTTTTTCTTTACATGACCGGAAACAATTTTCTTAAATATTGACTCAGATGTTATTCTGTTCATCTGCTGACTGCTTTAGGAGACTGTTTTGAAGTGAATTTTTATCTACATTCTTTTTAGACTTTTTGATTTTGTTAGGTTTTATCTTGTTTGTTATTTACTATGCCTTGGAAACTTGTGTTTTAGTGGTTTGTAATCTTGTTTCACGATGCCGATGTATGGAAGTAAAAACTGGGAATAAAGTTACATAAATACAAACAATGTTTCGTTGTTGTGTGCATGCTGTACTGTGTACACTCAGCTGTGTTGCTGGTTTAGTTCAGTGTTTCTAACTGCTTGTCTCTGACATCTTTGATTGGCATTCTAGAAGTTGGGGAGATGAAGGATGAGGACAATTTCTATAGATATACAACTTGGTGACAACGACATTAGAATCTATGTCGAAAAGTTGCCTATACAGAGTAAAGAAGTTGTATATCCATAGAAATTGTCCTCATCCTTTGTCTCTGACAGTGAGGCAACTTTGTCAAGCAAGACTTACTTTTCAGAAATCACGAGTGAAAACACTGCACCAGGGAGTCCAGGGTCACTCCATCCAGCAATCGGACAGTCAAACTCTATGGTTTGGCAGGATGTCCATCCTTTGACCGTATCCATCACTGGGTTGTCTGGCCCAGAATGGAGATACTGCAAAGTGTGGTTT
This sequence comes from Haliotis rubra, assembly GCF_003918875.1. Lineage (NCBI taxonomy): Eukaryota > Metazoa > Mollusca > Gastropoda > Lepetellida > Haliotidae > Haliotis > Haliotis rubra. The sequence continues at coordinate 935,234 of NW_025767098.1, forward strand.
GGAACAGGGTAACAATTCTACTCAAAAGCAACCTGATTCAACTCTGCAGTACGGCATGCCACAACTACACAGGCTAGTCGGTGATGTCAGCTGGTGACTAGCTGTTACAAGGCATCTCACTGGGCTAGTCGGTGATGTCAGCTGGTGACTAGCTGTTACAAGGCATCTCACTGGGCTAGTCGGTGATGTCAGCTGGTGACTAGCTGTTACAAGGCATCTCACTGTGATAGTCGGTGATGGTCAGCTGGTGACTAGCTGTTACAAGGTGTCTCACTGGGCAAGTCGGTGATGTCAGCTGGTGACTAGCTGTTACAAGGCATCTCACTGGGCTGTGATAGTCGGTGATGGTCAGCTGGTGACAAGCTGTTACAAGGTGTCTCACTGGGCAAGTCAGTGATGGTGCAGCTGGTGACTAGCTGTTACAAGGCAAATCTCACTGTGATAGTCGGTGATGGTCAGCTGGTGACTAGCTGTTACAAGGCATCTCACTGGGCTAGTCAGTGATTTGCGGCTGGTGACCAGCTGTTACAAGGCGTCTCACTGGGCTAGTCGGTGATTTGCGGCTGGTGACTAGCTGGTACAAGGCTTCTCACTGTGATAGTCAGTGATGGTCAGCTGGTGACTAGCTGTTACAAGGCGTCTCACTGGGCTAGTCAGTGATTTGCAGCTGGTGACTAGCTGTTACAAGGCGTCTCACTGTGATAGTCGGTGATGGTCAGCTGGTGACTAGCTGTTACAAGGCGTCTCACTGGGCTAGTCAGTGATTGCGGCCGGTGACTAGCTGTTACAAGGCGTCTCACTGGGCTAGTCAGTGATTTGCAGCTGGTGACTAGCTGTTACAAGGCGTCTCACTGGGCTAGTCGGTGATTTGCGGCTGGTGACTAGCTGTTACAAGGCGTCTCACTGTGATAGTCGGTGATGGTCAACTGGTGACTAGCTGTTACAAGGTGTCTCGATGGGCAAGTCAGTGATGTCAGCTGGTGACTAGCTGTTACAAGGCGTCTCACTGGGCTAGTCAGTGATGTCAGCTGGTGACTAGCTGTTACAAGGTGTCTCACTGGGCAAGTCAGTGATGTCAGCTGGTGACTAGCTGTTACAAGGTGTCTCACTGGGCAAGTCAGTGATGTCAGCTGGTGACTAGCTGGTACAAGGTGTCTCACTGGGCTAGTCGGTGATGTCAGCTGGTGACTAGCTGTTACAAGGCGTCTCACTGTGATAGTCGGTGATGGTCAGCTGGTGACTAGCTGTTACAAGGCGTCTCACTGGGCTAGTCGGTGATTTGTCAGCTGGTGACTAGCTGTTACAAGGCGTCTCACTGTGATAGTCGGTGATGGTCAGCTGGTGACTAGCTGTTACAAGGCGTCTCACTGGGCTAGTCGGTGATTTGCAGCTGGTGACTAGCTGTTACAAAGCGTCTCACTGTGATAGTCGGTGATGGTCAGCTGGTGACTAGCTGTTACAAGGTGTCTCACTGGGCTAGTCAGTGATTTCAGCTGGTGACCAGCTGTTACAAGCAGCGTCTCACTGGGCTAGTCGGTGACGGCGGCTGGTGACTAGCTGGTACAAGGCTTCTCACTGTGATAGTCAGTGATGGTCAGCTGGTGACTAGCTGTTACAAAGCGTCTCACTGGGCTAGTCAGTGATTTGGCGGCTGGTGACTAGCTGTTACAAGGCATCTCACTGTGATAGTCGGTGATGGTCAGCTGGTGACTAGCTGTTACAAGGCGTCTCACTGGGCTAGTCAGTGATTGTCAGCTGGTGACTAGCTGTTACAAGCGTCTCACTGGGCTAGTCAGTGATGGTCAGCTGGTGACTAGCTGTTACAAGGCATCTCACTGGGCTAGTCGGTGATTTGCGGCTGGTGACTAGCTGTTACAAGGCGTCTCACTGTGATAGTCGGTGATGGTCAGCTGGTGACTAGCTGTTACAAGGTGTCTCAATGGGCAAGTCAGTGATGTCAGCTGGTGACTAGCTGTTACAAGGCGTCTCACTGGGCTAGTCGGTGATTTGCAGCTGGTGACTAGCTGTTACAAAGGCGTCTCACTGTGATAGTCGGTGATGGTCAGCTGGTGACTAGCTGTTACAAGGCGTCTCACTGGGCTAGTCAGTGATGGTCGGCTGGTGACTAGCTGTTACAAGGCGTCTCACTGGGCTAGTCGGTGATTTGCGGCTGGTGACTAGCTGGTACAAGGCTTCTCACTGTGATAGTCAGTGATGGTCAGCTGGTGACTAGCTGTTACAAGGCGTCTCACTGGGCTAGTCAGTGATGTCAGCTGGTGACTAGCTGTTACAAGGTGTCTCACTGGGCTAGTCAGTGATGTCAGCTGGTGACTAGCTGTTACAAGGTGTCTCACTGGGCTAGTCGGTGATGTCAGCTGGTGACTAGCTGTTACAAGTGTCGTCTCACTGTGATAGTCGGTGATGGTCAGCTGGTGACTAGCTGTTACAAGGCGTCTCACTGGGCTAGTCGGTGATTTGCGGCTGGTGACTAGCTGTTACAAGGCGTCTCACTGTGATAGTCGGTGATGGTCAGCTGGTGACTAGCTGTTACAAGGCGTCTCACTGGGCTAGTCAGTGATTTGCAGCTGGTGACTAGCTGTTACAAGGTGTCTCACTGGGCTAGTCGGTGATTTGCAGCTGGTGACTAGCTGTTACAAGGCTTCTCACTGTGATAGTCAGTGATGGTCAGCTGGTGACTAGCTGTTACAAAGGCGTCTCACTGGGCTAGTCGGTGATTTCGCGGCTGGTGACTAGCTGTTACAAGGCGTCTCACTGTGATAGTCGGTGATGGTCAGCTGGTGACTAGCTGTTACAAAGGCGTCTCACTGGGCTAGTCAGTGATTTCAGCTGGTGACTAGCTGTTACAAGGTGTCTCACTGGGCTAGTCAGTGATGGTCAGCTGGTGACTAGCTGTTACAAAGGCGTCTCACTGGGCTAGTCGGTGATTTGCGGCTGGTGACTAGCTGTTACAAGGCGTCTCACTGTGATAGTCGGTGATGGTCACTGGTGACTAGCTGTTACAAAGGTGTCTCACTGGGCTGAGTCAGTGATGTCAGCTGGTGACTAGCTGTTACAAGGCGTCTCACTGGGCTAGTCGGTGATGGTCAGCTGGTGACTAGCTGTTACAAGGCGTCTCACTGTGATAGTCAGTGATGGTCAGCTGGTGACTAGCTGTTACAAGGCGTCTCACTGGGCTAGTCAGTGATGTCAGCTGGTGACTAGCTGTTACAAGGCATCTCACTGGGATAGTCGGTGATGGTCGGCTGGTGACTAGCTGGTACAAGGCTTCTCACTGTGATAGTCAGTGATGGTCAGCTGGTGACTAGCTGTTACAAGGCGTCTCACTGGGCTAGTCAGTGATGTCAGCTGGTGACTAGCTGTTACAAGGTGTCTCACTGGGCAAGTCAGTGATGTCAGCTGGTGACTAGCTGTTACAAGGTGTCTCACTGGGCAAGTCGGTGATGTCAGCTGGTGACTAGCTGTTACAAGGCGTCTCACTGTGATAGTCGGTGATGGTCAGCTGGTGACTAGCTGTTACAAGGCATCTCACTGGGCTAGTCGGTGATGTCAGCTGGTGACTAGCTGTTACAAGGTGTCTCACTGTGCTAGTCGGTGATGGTCAGCTGGTGACTAGCTGTTACAAGGTGTCTCACTGGGCTAGTCGGTGATTTGCAGCTGGTGACTAGCTGTTACAAGGCGTCTCACTGTGATAGTCGGTGATGGTCAGCTGGTGACTAGCTGTTACAAGGCGTCTCACTGGGCTAGTCGGTGATTTGCAGCTGGTGACTAGCTGTTACAAAGGCGTCTCACTGTGATAGTCGGTGATGGTCAGCTGGTGACTAGCTGTTACAAGGCGTCTCACTGGGCTAGTCAGTGATTGTCAGCTGGTGACTAGCTGTTACAAGGCGTCTCACTGGGCTAGTCGGTGATTTGCGGCTGGTGACTAGCTGGTACAAGGCTTCTCACTGTGATAGTCAGTGATGGTCAGCTGGTGACTAGCTGTTACAAGGCGTCTCACTGGGCTAGTCAGTGATGTCAGCTGGTGACTAGCTGTTACAAGGCGTCTCACTGGGCTAGTCGGTGATGTCAGCTGGTGACTAGCTGTTACAAGGCGTCTCACTGTGATAGTCGGTGATGGTCAGCTGGTGACTAGCTGTTACAAGGCGTCTCACTGGGCTAGTCAGTGATTTGCGGCTGGTGACTAGCTGTTACAAGGCGTCTCACTGTGATAGTCGGTGATGGTCAGCTGGTGACTAGCTGTTACAAGGCGTCTCACTGGGCTAGTCAGTGATGTCAGCTGGTGACTAGCTGTTACAAGGCGTCTCACTGGGCTAGTCAGTGATGTCAGCTGGTGACTAGCTGTTACAAGGTGTCTCACTGGGCTAGTCAGTGATGTCAGCTGGTGACTAGCTGTTACAAGGTGTCTCACTGGGCAAGTCAGTGATGTCAGCTGGTGACTAGCTGTTACAAGGTGTCTCACTGGGCTAGTCGGTGATGTCAGCTGGTGACTAGCTGTTACAAGGCATCTCACTGTGATAGTCGGTGATGGTCAGCTGGTGACTAGCTGTTACAAGGTGTCTCACTGGGCAAGTCAGTGATGTCAGCTGGTGACTAGCTGTTACAAGGCGTCTCACTGGGCTAGTCGGTGATGTCAGCTGGTGACTAGCTGTTACTGGGCAAAGTGTCTCACTGGGCAAGTCAGTGATGTCAGCTGGTGACTAGCTGTTACAAGGTGTCTCACTGGGCAAGTCAGTGATGTCAGCTGGTGACTAGCTGTTACAAGGTGTCTCACTGGGCTAGTCGGTGATGTCAGCTGGTGACTAGCTGTTACAAGGCGTCTCACTGTGATAGTCGGTGATGGTCAGCTGGTGACTAGCTGTTACAAGGCGTCTCACTGGGCTAGTCGGTGATTTGCAGCTGGTGACTAGCTGTTACAAGGCGTCTCACTGTGATAGTCGGTGATGGTCAGCTGGTAACTTGCTGTTACAAGGCATCTCACTGGGCTAGTCGGTGATTTCCAGCTGGTGACTAGCTGTTACAAGGCGTCTCACTGGGCTAGTCGGTGATGGTCAGCTGGTGACTAGCTGTTACAAGGCGTCTCACTGGGCTAGTCGGTGATTTGCAGCTGGTGACTAGCTGTTACAAGGCGTCTCACTGTGATAGTCGGTGATGGTCAGCTGGTGACTAGCTGTTACAAGGCGTCTCACTGGGCTAGTCAGTGATTTGCAGCTGGTGACTAGCTGTTACAAGGCGTCTCACTGGGCTAGTCGGTGATTTGCGGCTGGTGACTAGCTGGTACAAGGCTTCTCACTGTGATAGTCAGTGATGGTCAGCTGGTGACTAGCTGTTACAAGGCGTCTCACTGGGCTAGTCAGTGATGTCAGCTGGTGACTAGCTGTTACAAGGCGTCTCACTGGGCTAGTCAGTGATGTCAGCTGGTGACTAGCTGTTACAAGGCGTCTCACTGGTGATAGTCGGTGATGGTCAGCTGGTGACTAGCTGTTACAAGGCGTCTCACTGGGCTAGTCGGTGATTTGCAGCTGGTGACTAGCTGTTACAAAGCGTCTCACTGTGATAGTCGGTGATGGTCAGCTGGTGACTAGCTGTTACAAGGCGTCTCACTGGGCTAGTCAGTGATTTGCAGCTGGTGACTAGCTGTTACAAGGCGTCTCACTGGGCTAGTCGGTGATTTGCGGCTGGTGACTAGCTGGTACAAGGCTTCTCACTGTGATAGTCAGTGATGGTCAACTGGTGACTAGCTGTTACAAGGCGTCTCACTGGGCTAGTCAGTGATGTCAGCTGGTGACTAGCTGTTACAAGGCGTCTCACTGGGCTAGTCAGTGATTTGCGGCCGGTGACTAGCTGTTACAAGGCGTCTCACTGTGATAGTCGGTGATGGTCAGCTGCTGACTAGCTGTTACAAGGCGTCTCACTGGGCTAGTCGGTGATTTGCAGCTGGTGACTAGCTGTTACAAGGCGTCTCACTGTGATAGTCAGTGATGGTCAGCTGGTGACTAGCTGTTACAAGGCGTCTCACTGGGCTAGTCAGTGATTTGCGGCTGGTGACTAGCTGTTACAAGCGTCTCACTGAGCTAGCTAGTCGGTGATGGTCGGCTGGTGACTAGCTGGTACAAGGCATCTCACTGTGATAGTCGGGTGATGGTCAGCTGGTGACTAGCTGTTACAAAGTCTCACTGGGCTAGTCAGTGATGTCAGCTGGTGACTAGCTGTTACAAGGCGTCTCACTGGGCTAGTCGGTGATTTGCGGCTGGTGACTAGCTGGTACAAGGCTTCTCACTGTGATAGTCAGTGATGGTCAGCTGGTGACTAGCTGTTACAAGGCGTCTCACTGGGCTAGTCAGTGATTTCAGCTGGTGACTAGCTGTTACAAGTCTCACTGGGCTAGTCGGTGATTTGTCAGCTGGTGACTAGCTGGTACAAGGGCTTCACTGTGATAGTCGGTGATGGTCAACTGGTGACTAGCTGTTACAAGGCGTCTCACTGGGCTAGTCAGTGATGTCAGCTGGTGACTAGCTGTTACAAGGCGTCTCACTGGGCTAGTCGGTGATGTCAGCTGGTGACTAGCTGTTACAAGGCGTCTCAGTGGGCTAGTCAGTGATGTCAGCTGGTGACTAGCTGTTACAAGGTGTCTCACTGGGCTAGTCAGTGATGTCAGCTGGTGACTAGCTGTTACAAGGTGTCTCACTGGGCAAGTCAGTGAAGTCAGCTGGTGACTAGCTGTTACAAGGTGTCTCACTGGGCAAGTCAGTGATGTCAGCTGGTGACTAGCTGGTACAAGGTGTCTCACTGGGCTAGTCGGTGATGTCAGCTGGTGACTAGCTGTTACAAGGCGTCTCACTGTGATAGTCGGTGATGGTCTGCTGGTGACTAGCTGTTACAAGGCGTCTCACTGGGCTAGTCGGTGATTTGCGGCTGGTGACTAGCTGTTACAAGGCGACTCACTGTGATAGTCGGTGATGGTCAGCTGGTGACTAGCTGTTACAAGGCGTCTCACTGGGCTAGTCAGTGATTTGCAGCTGGTGACTAGCTGTTACAAGGCGTCTCACTGTGATAGTCGGTGATGGTCAGCTGGTGACTAGCTGTTACAAGGCGTCTCACTGGGCTAGTCAGTGATGTCAGCTGGTGACTAGCTGTTACAAGGCATCTCACTGGGCTAGTCAGTGATGTCAGCTGGTGACTAGCTGTTACAAGGTGTCTCACTGGGCAAGTCAGTGATGTCAGCTGGTGACTAGCTGTTACAAGGTGTCTCACTGGGCTAGTCGGTGATGTCAGCTGGTGACTAGCTGGTACAAGGCGTCTCACTGGGCTAGTCGGTGATGGTCAGCTGGTGACTAGCTGTTACAAGGCGTCTCACTGTGATAGTCGGTGATGGTCAGCTGGTGACTAGCTGTTACAAGGTGTCTCACTGGGCAAGTCAGTGATGTCAGCTGGTGACTAGCTGGTACAAGGTGTCTCACTGGGCTAGTCGGTGATGTCAGCTGGTGACTAGCTGTTACAAGGCGTCTCACTGTGATAGTCGGTGATGGTCAGCTGGTGACTAGCTGTTACAAGGCGTCTCATTGGGCTAGTCAGTGATTTGCGGCTGGTGACTAGCTGTTACAAGGCGACTCACTGTGATAGTCGGTGATGGTCAGCTGGTGACTAGCTGTTACTAGGCGTCCCTCTGGACTAGTCGGTGATTTGCAGCTGGTGACTAGCTGTTACAAAGCGTCTCACTGGGCAAGTCAGTGATGTCAGCTGGTGACTAGCTGTTACAAGGTGTCTCACTTGGCAAGTCAGTGATGTAAGCTGCTGACTAGCTGGTACAAGGTGTCTCACTGGGTTAGTCGGTGATGTCAGCTGGTGACTAGCTGTTACAAGGCGTCTCACTGTGATAGTCGGTGATGGTCAGCTGGTGACTAGCTGTTACAAGGCGTCTCACTGGGCTAGTCGGTGATTTGCGGCTGGTGACTAGCTGTTACAAGGCGTCTCACTGTGATAGTCGGTGATGGTCAGCTGGTGACTAGCTGTTACAAGGCGTCTCACTGGGCTAGTCGGTGATTTGCAGCTGGTGACTAGCTGTTACAAGGCGTCTCACTGTGATAGTCGGTGATGGTCAGCTGGTGACTAGCTGTTACAAGGCGTCTCACTGGGCTAGTCAGTGATTTGCAGCTGGTGACTAGCTGTTACAAGGCGTCTCACTGGGCTAGTCGGTGATTTGCGGCTGGTGACTAGCTGGTACAAGGCTTCTCACTGTGATAGTCAGTGATGGTCAGCTGGTGACTAGCTGTTACAAGGCGTCTCACTGGGCTAGTCAGTGATTGTCAGCTGGTGACTAGCTGTTACAAGGCGTCTCACTGGGCTAGTCGGTGATTTGCAGCTGGTGACTAGCTGTTACAAGGCGTCTCACTGTGATAGTCGGTGATGGTCAGCTGGTGACTAGCTGTTACAAGGCGTCTCACTGGGCTAGTCAGTGATTTGCAGCTGGTGACTAGCTGTTACAAGGCGTCTCACTGTGATAGTCGGTGATGGTCAGCTGGTGACTAGCTGTTACAAGGCGTCTCACTGGGCTAGTCGGTGATTTGTCAGCTGGTGACTAGCTGTTACAAGGCGTCTCACTGGGCTAGTCGGTGATTTGCGGCTGGTGACTAGCTGGTACAAGGCTTCTCACTGTGATAGTCAGTGATGGTCAGCTGGTGACTAGCTGTTACAAGGCGTCTCACTGTGCTAGTTGGTGATGGTCAGCTGGTGACTAGCTGTTACAAGGCGTCTCACTGTGATAGTCGGTGATGGTCAGCTGGTGACTAGCTGTTACAAGGCGTCTCACTGGGCTAGTCGGTGATTTGCAGCTGGTGACTAGCTGTTACAAGGCGTCTCACTGTGATAGTCGGTGATGGGCAGCTGGTGACTAGCTGTTACAAGGCGTCCCACTGGGCTAGTCAGTGATATCAGCTGGTGACTAGCTGGTACAAGGCGTCTCACTGGGCTAGTCAGTGATGTCAGCTGGTGACTAGCTGTTACAAGGCGTCTCACTGTGATAGTCGGTGATGGTCAGCTGGTGACTAGCTGTTACAAGGCGTCCCACTGGGATAGTCGGTGATGGTCAGCTGGTGACTAGCTGTTACAAGGCGTCTCAATGGGCTAGTCGGTGTTGGCCAGCTGGTGACTAGCTGTTAGAAGGCATCTCACTGTGATAGTCGGTGATGGGCAGCTGGTGACTAGCTGTAACAAGGCGTCTCACTGTGATAGTCAGTGATGGTCAGCTGGTGACTAGCTGTTACAAGGCGTCTCACTGGGCTAGTCAGTGATATCAGCTGGTGACTAGCTGGTACAAGGCGTCTCACTGGGCTAGTCAGTGATGTCAGCTGGTGACTAGCTGTTACAAGGCGTCTCACTGTGATAGTCGGTGATGGTCAGCTGGTGACTAGCTGTTACAAGGCATCTCACTGGGCTAGTCGGTAATGGTCAGCTGGTAACTAGCTGTTACAAGGCGTCTCACTGGGCTAGTCGGTAATGGTCAGCTGGTGACTAGCTGGTAAAAGGCGTCTCACTGAGCTAGTCGGTGATTGTTAGCTGGTGAGTAGCTGGTACAAGGCGTCTCACTGGGCTAGTCGGTAATGGTCAGCTGGTGAGTAGCTGGTACAAGGTGTCTCACTGGGCTAGTCGGCGATGGTTAGCTGGCTAGCTATTCTAGAAACGTTCGTAGCCCTACGAACTTCTTAAGCCCATTCTTAACACATTGGCTACGATCAACGTTAAGAATTCTTAGGGCTACGAACGTTTTGAGAATAAGGGCCCTGTTGACTAGCTGGTACAAGGTGTCTCACTGGGCTAGCTAGTCTAGCTGGTACAAGGTGTCTCACTGGACAAGCTAGTCTAGCTGGTACAAGGTGTCTCACTGGGCTAGCTAGTCTAGCTGGTACAAGGTGTCTCACTGGGCTAGCTGGTACAAGGTGTCTCACTGGGCTAGCTAGTCTAGCTGGTACAAGGCGTCTCACTGGGCTAGCTAGTTTAGCTGGTACAAGGTGTCTCACTGGGCAAGTCAGTGATGGTCAGCTGGTGACTAGCTGTTACAAGGTGTCTCACTGGGCAAGTCAGTGATGTCAGCTGGTGACTAGCTGTTACAAGGTGTCTCACTGGGCAAGTCAGTGATGTCAGCTGGTGACTAGCTGGTACAAGGTGTCTCACTGGGCTAGTCGGTGATGTCAGCTGGTGACTAGCTGTTACAAGGCGTCTCACTGTGATAGTCGGTGATGGTCAGCTAGTGACTAGCTGTTACAAGGCGTCTCACTGGGCTAGTTGGTGATTTGCAGCTGGTGACTAGCTGTTACAAGGCGTCTCACTGTGATAGTCGGTGATGGTCAGCTGGTGACTAGCTGTTACAAGGCGTCTCACTGGGCTAGTCGGTGATTTGCAGCTGGTGACTAGCTGTTACAAGGTGTCTCACTGTGATAGTCGGTGATGGTCAGCTGGTGACTAGCTGTTACAAGGCGTCTCACTGGGCTAGTCAGTGATTTGCGGCTGGTGACTAGCTGGTACAAGGTGTCTCACTGGGCTAGTCGGTGATGTCAGCTGGTGACTAGCTGTTACAAGGCTTCTCACTGGGCTAGTCGGTAATGGTCAGCTGGTAACTAGCTGTTACAAGGCGTCTCACTGGGCTAGTCGGTAATGGTCAGCTGGTGACTAGCTGGTACAAGGCGTCTCACTGAGCTAGTCGGTGATTGTTAGCTGGTGAGTAGCTGGTACAAGGCGTCTCACTGGGCTAGTCGGTAATGGTCAGCTGGTGAGTAGCTGGTACAAGGTGTCTCACTGGGCTAGTCGGCGATAGTTAGCTGGCTAGCTATTCTAGAAACGTTCGTAGCCCTACGAACTTCTTAAGCCCATTCTTAACACATTGGCTACGATCAACGTTAAGAATTCTTAGGGCTACGAACGTTTTGAGAATAAGGGCCCTGTTGACTAGCTGGTACAAGGTGTCTCACTGGGCTAGCTAGTCTAGCTGGTACAAGGTGTCTCACTGGGCTAGCTAGTCTAGCTGGTACAAGGTGTCTCACTGGGCTAGCTAGTCTAGCTGGTACAAGGTGTCTCACTGGGCTAGCTAGTCTAGCTGGTACAAGGTGTCTCACTGTGCTAGTCGGTGATGTCAGCTGGTGACTAGCTGTTACAAGGCGTCTCACTGTGATAGTCGGTGATGGTCAGCTGGTGACTAGCTGTTACAAGGCGTCTCACTGGGCTAGTTGGTGATTTACAGCTGGTGACTAGCTGTTACAAGGCGTCTCACTGTGATAGTCGGTGATGGTCAGCTGGTGACTAGCTGTTACAAGGCGTCTCACTGGGCTAGTCGCTGATTTGCAGCTGGTGACTAGCTGTTACAAGGTGTCTCACTGTGATAGTCGGTGATGGTCAACTGGTGACTAGCTGTTACAAGGCGTCTCACTGGGCTAGTCGGTGATTTGCGGCTGGTGACTAGCTGGTACAAGGCTTCTCACTGTGATAGTCAGTGATGGTCAACTGGTGACTAGCTGTTACAAGGCTTCTCACTGGGCTAGTCAGTGATTTGCGGCTGGTGACTAGCTGTTACAAGGCGTCTCACTGGGCTAGTCGGTGATTTGCAGCTGGTGACTAGCTGGTACAAGGCGTCTCACTGTGATAGTCGGTGATTGTCAGCTGGTGACTAGTTGTTACAAGGCGTCTCACTGGGCTAGTCGGTGATGTCAGCTGGTGACTAGCTGGTACAAGGCATCTCACTGGGCAAGTCAGTGATGACAGCTGGTGACTAGCTGTTACAAGGCGTCTCACTGGGCTAGTCGGTAATGGTCAGCTGGTGACTAGCTGGTAAAAGTCGTCTCACTGAGCTAGTCGGTGATTGTTAGCTGGTGAGTAGCTGGTACAAGGCGTCTCACTGGGCTAGTCGGTAATGGTCAGCTGGTGAGTAGCTGTTACAAGGTGTCTCACTGGGCTAGTCGGCGATGGTTAGCTGGCTAGCTATTCTAGAAACGTTCGTAGCCCTACGAACTTCTTAAGCCCATTCTTAACACATTGGCTACGATCAACGTTAAGAATTCTTAGGGCTACGAACGTTTCGAGAATAAGGGCCCTGTTGACTAGCTGGTACAAGGTGTCTCACTGGGCTAGCTAGTCTAGCTGGTACAAGGTGTCTCACTGGACAAGCTAGTCTAGCTGGTACAAGGTGTCTCACTGGGCTAGCTATTCTAGCTGGTACAAGGTGTCTCACTGGGCTAGCTGGTACAAGGTGTCTCACTGGGCTAGCTAGTCTAGCTGGTACAAGGTGTCTCACTATGCTAGCTAGTCTAGCTGGTACAAGGTGTCTCACTGGGCTAGTCGGTGATGTCAGCTGGTGACTAGCTGTTACAAGGTGTCTCACTGGGCAAGTCAGTGATGTCAGCTGGTGACTAGCTGGTACAAGGCATCTCACTGTGATAGTCGGTGATGGTCAACTGGTGACTAGCTGTTACAAGGTGTCTCACTGTGATAGTCGGTGACTAGCTGGTGACTACCTGTTACAAGGCGTCTCACTGTGATAGTCGGTGATGGTCAGCTGGTGACTAGCTGTTACAAGGCGTCTCACTGGGCTAGTTGGTGATTTACAGCTGGTGACTAGCTGTTACAAGGCGTCTCACTGTGATAGTCGGTGATGGTCAGCTGGTGACTAGCTGTTACAAGGCGTCTCACTGGGCTAGTCGGTGATTTGCAGCTGGTGACTAGCTGTTACAAGGCGTCTCACTGTGATAGTCGGTGATGGTCAGCTGGTGACTAGCTGTTACAAGGCGTCTCACTGGGCTAGTCAGTGATTTGCGGCTGGTGACTAGCTGTTACAAGGCGTCTCACTGGGCTAGTCGGTGATTTGCGGCTGGTGACTAGCTGTTACAAGGCTTCTCACTGTGATAGTCAGTGATGGTCAGCTGGTGACTAGCTGTTACAAGGCGTCTCACTGGGCTAGTCAGTGATTTGTCAGCTGGTGACTAGCTGTTACAAGGCGTCTCACTGGGCTAGTCGGTGATTTGCAGCTGGTGACTAGCTGTTACAAGGCGTCTCACTGTGATAGTCGGTGATGGTCAGCTGGTGACTAGCTGTTACAAGGCGTCTCACTGTGATAGTCAGTGATGGTCAGCTGGTGACTAGCTGTTACAAGGCGTCTCACTGGGCTAGTCAGTGATGTCAGCTGGTGACTAGCTGGTACAAGGCATCTCACTGGGCTAGTCGGTGATGTCAGCTGGTGACTAGCTGGTACAAGGCTTCTCACTGTGATAGTCAGTGATGGTCAGCTGGTGACTAGCTGTTACAAGGCGTCTCACTGGGCTAGTCGGTGATGTCAGCTGGTGACTAGCTGGTACAAGGCATCTCACTGGGCAAGTCAGTGATGTCAGCTGGTGACTAGCTGGTACAAGGCATCTCACTGTGATAGTCAGTGATGGTCAACTGGTGACTAGCTGTTACAAGGTGTCTCACTGTGATAGTCGGTAATGGTCAGCTGGTGACTAGCTGTTACAAGGCGTCTCACTGTGATAGTCGGTGATGTCAGCTGGTGACTAGCTGGTACAAGGTGTCTCACTGTGATAGTCGGTAATGGTCAGCTGGTGACTAGCTGTTACAAGGCGTCTCACTGTGATAGTCGGTGATAGGCAGCTGGTAACTAGCTGTTACAAGGCGTCCCACTGGGATAGTCGGTGATGGTCAGCTGGTGACTAGCTGGTACAAGGCGTCTCAATGGGCTAGTCGGTAATGGCCAGCTGGTGACTAGCTGTTACAAGGCATCTCACTGTGATAGTCGGTGATGGGCAGCTGGTGACTAGCTGTAACAAGGCGTCTCACTGTGACAGTCAGTGATGGTCAGCTGGTGACTAGCTGTTACAAGGTGTCTCACTGGGCTAGTCAGTGATATCAGCTGGTGACTAGCTGGTACAAGGCGTCTCACTGGGCTAGTCAGTGATGTCAGCTGGTGACTAGCTGTTACAAGGCGTCTCACTGTGATAGTCGGTGATGGTCAGCTGGTGACTAGCTGTTACAAGGCTTCTCACTGGGCTAGTCGGTAATGGTCAGCTGGTAACTAGCTGTTACAAGGCGTCTCACTGGGCTAGTCGGTAATGGTCAGCTGGTGACTAGCTGGTAAAAGGCGTCTCACTGAGCTAGTCGGTGATTGTTAGCTGGTGAGTAGCTGGTACAAGGCGTCTCACTGGGCTAGTCGGTAATGGTCAGCTGGTGAGTAGCTGGTACAAGGTGTCTCACTGGGCTAGTCGGCGATGGTTAGCTGGCTAGCTATTCTAGAAACGTTCGTAGCCCTACAAACTTCTTAAGCCCATTCTTAACACATTGGCTACGATCAACGTTAAGAATTCTTAGGGCTACGAACGTTTTGAGAATAAGGGCCCTGTTGACTAGCTGGTACAAGGTGTCTCAACTGGGCTAGCTAGTCTAGCTGGTACAAGGTGTCTCACTGGGCTAGCTAGTCTAGCTGGTACAAGGTGTCTCACTGGGCTAGCTAGTCTAGCTGGTACAAGGTGTCTCACTGGGCTAGCTAGTCTAGCTGGTACAAGGTGTCTCACTGGGCTAGCTAGTCTAGCTGGTACAAGGTGTCTCACTGGGCTAGCTGGTACAAGGTGTCTCAATGGGCTAGCTAGTCTAGCTGGTACAAGGTGTCTCACTGGGCTAGCTAGTTTAGCTGGTACAAGGTGTCTCACTGGGCTAGCTGGTACAAGGTGTCTCACTGGGCTAGCTAGTCTAGCTGGTACAAGTTGTCTCACTGGACTAGCTGGTACAAGGTGTCTCACTGGGCTAGCTAGTCTAGCTGGTACAAGGTGTCTCACTGGGCTAGCTAGTCTAGCTGGTACAAGGTGTCTCACTGGGCTAGCTAGTCTAGCTGGTACAAGGTGTCTCACTGGGCTAGCTAGTCTACACATGTTGTAAACCTTGGACCAAGTAAGACAGATATTTACCATAAAAATGTTGGAAATGATTACTCATTCTGAGTAAAATATATAAGATATTGAAACTTACATCTATAATAATCTGATAGACTAATACTGACAGTGAGAAACTGAGGAACAAAAAGACTATACCTCTATATATTGGACTAAGATTCTGGCTATCTGAACTTCTGTCATTTTACTTCCATATTGAAATCTTATCAGCACTTAAAGAAAACTTCAATATGTTTATATTGTTTGAAAACAAGTTGATTTAAGATCCAATACAAGCATATGTACTGGTACAGCATCAAAAATTACGAAAATTCTTGACTCTTTTTGATTTGGCTTTATGTTCAGGCCTACCATACAAACGGTGAACAAATCGTCAAAACTGAACTCATATACACCAAAACAGAACAAAAATCACCAAAACAGCAACCATATCCTCTAAAACCGAAACAATACATCTGTAATGGAAGACTAATCGTTTGAAATGGAAACAAAACTCGCGTATCAGCTACAAGCGGGCGCGAGAACGGTCGCCGAGCATACAAAACGGCATTCATAGCATCCCAACACGGCAGTCATCGTCAAAGATGGCGGCGAAGGCGGCGAAGTCATCGTCAAAGATGGCGGCGAAGGGAGACGAAAAACATTATGTACCAAAGCCTATTCGTCTCCCCTCGCCGCCATCTTTGACGATTTGTATGCCGTTTCGGGATGCTATGACTGCCGTGTTGGGCTGTTTCGACAGATGCTATTTGCAATTGTGTACATTTTAGAGAAAAACAGTTGTTTTCTTCTATTTCCAACAGTATTTTAGAAACTCTCAGGAGTCAAGCTGCCAAACACGGTCACACATCCAAGGACCACGACCATCGTTGCTTAACTTCAACTGATTTGTGACCTGAGCTCTATGTACAGGGCCACACACCACCGCAAGTTTCAAACAAACTTTTATCAGCCAGTTCTAAGTCTGTCGTCTTGATGTTTGCTGAATATATTTTACAGGTTGAAGGCAGAAAGTCACATTAATTTCACGACATGTCACACGCCGGGGTTAAACGACCACATTGATTTGATGATACGTATGCATTTCAGATGTACTAACTACTACCAGGGGAACTGATTTACAGTTTTGTGTTTAAACAGTGACCGTAGCCACATCGTCGTGGTGTAGACTGGGCCGTGATGGTTGAAGAACTGCAGGGGGCTGAGGTAGGTTGACAGGTCAACAGTCATATTACCATCTCCTACCGGGCACGCATTCACTGCTGGTTGAACAGACATATAGTAAACGAAAAAAGAAATTTCATATGTGTTTCTTTATGTCCCCGACATACCCAGAGCCCCAGTGAGTTGGGAGATTCAGGCTTCATTTAGGGCTTTAGCATTGCAGGGAGGGCAAGGCAGTTGGGGAAATAATGTGGTTCAGGGATTGAGACCGACTAACCCATATGATACTAAGTGTATTGCTAGTGGATATATCTGATATGAACGACACCAGCTCCCGGATAAGGACCTGGTCACGATATCCAGTTGCACTGAGGTTTCCACGCATTTCGTTCCCGCAGAAAGTTCCCCATACCATTACGCCACCGCCACAAAATCGATCAACTTCCTGTATGCAGCACTGGGCGTGGCGTTCACCGCTCCAACGCCGCACTCTTCCGTCGCCAAACACAACCCAGTTCCTTTCCATCTGACATGACACGTGTCCTCGGGTTATGAATTGTCCGTCTACTTTATGTCATGACACGTGTCCCCGGGTTGTGAATTGTCTGTCTACTGTATGTCATGACACGTGTCCCCGGGTTGTGAATTGTCCGTCTACTTTATGTCATGGCACGTGTCCCCGGGTTGTGAATTGTCTGTCTACTGTATGTCATGACACGTGTCCCCGGGTTGTGAATTATCTGTCTACTGTATGTCATGACACGTGTCCCCGGGTTGTGAATTGTCTGTCTACTGTATGTCATGATACGTGTCCACATACTGTGTAGTATATACAGTGTAGGATATACTGCCGGGTATACAGTGTAGTATATACATTGTAGATATACTGTGTAGGATATACTGGGTATACAGTGTAGATATACAGTGTAGGATATACTGTAGGTATACAGTGTAGGATATACAGTGGGATATACAGTGTAGTATATACATTGTAGATATACTGTGTAGGATATACTGTGTATACAGTGTAGGATATACTGCCGGGTATACAGTGTAGTATATACAGTGTAGATATACAGTGTAGGATATACTGTGTAGGATATACTGGGTATACAGTGTAGATATACAGTGTAGGATATACTGCCGGGTATACAGTGTAGTATATACAGTGTAGATATACAGTGTATATACCTGCCGGATATACTGTGTAGGATATACTGGTATACAGTGTAGGATATACAGTGTAGGATATACAGTGTAAGATATACAGTGTAGGATATACAGTGTAGGATATACTGCAGGGTATACAGTGTAGTATATATAGTGTAGATATACAGTGTAGGATATACTGTGTAGGATATACAGTGTGGGATATAGGATATAAGGTATACAGTGTAGGATATACAGTGTAGGATATACTGCATGGTATACAGTGTAGTATATACAGTGTATATATACAGTGTAGGATATACTGTGTAGGATATACTGGGTATACAGTGTAGATATACAGTGTAGGATATACTGCCGGGTACACAGTGTAGTATATACAGTGTAAGATATACTGCCGGGTATACAGTGTAGGATATACTGTGTAGATATACTGCCGGGTACACAGTGTAGGATATACTGTGTAGGATATACTGCCGGGTACACAGTGTAGGATATACAGTGTAGGATATACTGCCTGATATACTGTGTAGGATATGATAAGTACGTAAACACTGAAACCTGTCGTGTATGCTGTAAAAGTCAAATTCCCCAATATAAAATGGTAACTGTAACATATTTTATCCTGACTAAAACAAACCAAGTTTCTTGCAATCTGAGATGAACAGACACAAAAGTGAATATCAACAACGCCGGAAAGTGGGGTCATCATGACTACACCACCAATCTGACTGTCACACACATGACTGTCACACAGTTCACAGCAATAATGATTGCTATGACTCTATGAGTGAGTGAGTTTAATATTACGCCGCACTCAGCAATATTCCAGCTATATGGCGGCGGTCTGTAAATAGTCGAGTCTGGACCAGACAATCCAGTGATCAACAGCATGAGCATCGATCTACGGAATTAGCGTCCGAGTCCTAAAGCTGTTCGATGGGTTTCATATCGCGCTCCTTGCAGGCCATAGTAAGGTATCAATGAAGTGGTTCTACACATGGGCGATGACGTGTCGAGAACGTTGATGTCTAGCGTTGTCATCCATGGCGATCTGACAACTGGCAAGGGGATGGTTATCAAAATGTGGCACGGCGGCGGTATCCAGTACTTCCTGTTGATAACGTTGACCATTGAGTGTTCCAAGTACAGTAATGAGATCCAACTTGCAGCCATGCGAACGCAGCCCTACACCATCACTGAACCACCACCAAAAGGTTGAGTTGCATGGGTCATCTGTTGGTAATACGTCTCCAAACCAGCAGCGGCCATCGGTAACGTGTAATGGATCAGTCCAATGAACCTTGCGCCATGTCCACAACTTTAGGTTTTCCTGGAGCATGCACCACGCCAAAAGATCTGGTCTGTGAGGACGGAACATCTGATCGGACGACGTTCCCCGGGACCAGCAGTCGCAGCGTCTTTCCGATGGTAATGTTGAAGATTCGGACTCCCACACCAAACTGCCAGCTTACTTCTTCGTCATGGATCATGGGATTGCCAGACGAACTGAGACTCGGTCATCATTGTCTTCCTTGGTCTTCCAGGTTTTGGACGATCCTTTACTTGACCGGGGACCACGTGCTTCCTCACATACCGACTGACAAGACAGTGGTTCAGGTTCCACCTGCACCCATGTTGCGACAGGACATATCTGCGCCGTGCGTGCCAATGACAAGCCATCGTGTATTTTCGGAAAGTTTACTTCTTGTCATGTCAAGAAACGGTAGTGTTAGCACTGACGTCTTCAGTGTGTTCGGCGCCTTTGCACGTGAACATGTGACCCATATCCTTTGAGATATTGAGCGAAGCACTTGCTTTACGTGTGCATCAAGTATAGACTTGAACTTTGAAGGATTCAGGTGGTGCTTACTTGTAATGTATGGAATTTACTGTGTAGAATGTGCTGTGTAGAATGTGCTGTGTAGAATGTGCTGTGTAGAGGGAATCAGGTGAAATGTGGCTGACGTGAGCTAGCTGTCATCTGATACTGAGAGAACCCACTTGATGACTCTTCACTGTACTCCGTAATGCAAGATGCTAATTAATCCACAGTTAATTAGTTAATTAGATACACTGCTAGGATGTCAAGACAACAGTGTTTGATGATCATTAGAGTAGAACCACCGGAGCTTGTACTGAATACTGAGTACTGCACGTGACGATGGAGGCACGTGTTACCTAGCACTGCACAGCAGCAGAACAGGATGCACAGGTCGTCATCTCGAACGCTCGTCCTTATCCGAGGTAATGCTGCTATTTTAATCGGAACCATCTTCCTCCTAGGCTAATGTTCAAACATAAACATAGACACTGTGAAATAAGCATTCCTGACTGTAATCACGAGCATCTACTTGGTGGCCCTTGACTTAATATCCAGCTTCTGTGGAACGCCCCTCATTTAACGGATTTATCTTATTAACGTCCCCAGGTAACTCCTGATAAGCTCTGCAAATATAGTTTCACGCTTTGAGAGTGTAATTAGAGAGCAAAGATAATCATCAGAGAACACATTATTGTAGCTACCAGTTTGATTGGACTACCGGGGTGACATCGTTCGAGATGATGTTGCGCAAGTGGTGGGACGTGACAATAATGCCCACCCATTGTGAACGTGTTGTAACAGATCTTTTTAGTCAGTTGTAGAGCAAAGATTGTATGCGGTTTCTCCATACCTCTCCCTAACAGATCATGTCTCGGATGAGATGGTAGTACGTCTATGACAGGATCAGTACCCGTGGGTAAAACTAGCTGAGTGAAACAATCTGTGGTTGACCTTTGGAACAACAACCCCTGGATATTCAATCACGTGTCTTCAATGCGTCAGTTCAATGCATGTGATATTGACATCGTTAACACCCCCTTCCACGGTTCTGCTTCCTGTTACCGGGTATAGGTTTTGTCAATTTGTTATGGCAAAACATTGATCAGAATAATGACCCCATATTTATTTTTAATGATAAAGAATGTTCCCATTTTGTATGAAACACAGTTACAGTTGGCTGCCGACATGTTTCAGATATCATCCTCGTCGTATTAAACGGAAAAAGAGTCGAGTTTTGAGAGTAGCCAAAACAGATAATGAAAAGAAACGAAAGAGCTGGCCATGTCCCCTTGCTGTGATACTCTCGGGGCAATATAGCACCCAGTTCATGAGTACCCAGAAGGTGTACAACGTTCATGTTGCACTCATTGGAACAACTTGGGTTCAACACCCAGTGAATCTTCATTTAAAAATAAACGATCTTCTTCTTCTTCTTCTTCTTCGTCACTGACGTATATAGCTATCGTTATATTTTAGATGCCTGCGATTTTCAACGTTTGAATGATTATTTCGTTAAAAATTTAAAACTGGTCATATATTTCGTCCTTACCAAAATCAACTACAATGTTTCCGTGGCTGCCTTTGAATGAAACGTTTTCTGTTATATTTCTATTCCAACAACCGACCATATGCTGTGAAAAAACAGAAATTCCTATAGGACGTCATCAAAACATTTGGCCTTGTTGTGAGTGACCAGGTGAGTTTCTTCACTGCAGTCAGATTGTGGTGTTCCGGAATCTTGGTCCAGGATGAGGAAATGACGTGACAGCTGCTCGCTATATTGAACAAGTCACAAGACCCCACGTTGTACCACATTTTGGACGTTACAGAAATCACACCTTCCAGCAAGACAAAGCTCGTGCCCACACTGCCAGAGTAAAATTGGACTTCCTAAGACAACATGGCATCCAAACCCTACAATAGCCTGCTCTCAGTCTTGATTTGAGTCCAATAGAACGAGATTCATTTGGGACGAGATTCAAAGAAAACTGAATGACCTCAACCCAAGGACGACAAATGTGCTGGACTCGATCAGGCATTTCACAGAGTAAGGACCCAAGTGCCTATGGCCTTCATCAACTGGCTTATTCATTCCATGTACAGACGATGCAAGGCTTTCATCGATGCCAATTGAGGTCACACACAATACTGACTTTGAGCTATCTTAGTGGTACAATTTTAGGTCATTTTGTTTGTGTGAACTCTAAATGTGATTCCCGAAAATGTGTTAACCATAATTGTCAAGTTTGAACTCAATCCTCCGTTTTGATTGTTCATTAGAGTGAGTTAAACTGTGTGCTTTGAGAAACCACTATCGGTGCAACATTTCTTTTGTGGTTCAGTATAGAATATATAAATTTGATATAGAATCAGTTAATATCTGTTTCGCCTGAAACTGTGCGCCTGGCGTCTTGCCAAACAATAGCGGAGTTTCTTGTTTTCAATTATAAGAAGGTGTCAATGTCTTCGAGAGTTCAATCTACTTGAACGAATATATATATATATCTTTGTTTATTAACACACTGAACGTACGACAAGTCGGGACGTATTTCTATTTGTGAAACTCATATGATACTGGTAATTAATGTTGGTGCCGATGTGGATGTCCCTTTGTAGTAAACAGTTTGTGAATCCAAATATATACACTTCCTGTACCAAATGGCTTCCAGGGCTTACAGAACGCGGTCGGGAGACGTATGGATTATGTGCAAGAAAGGAAACGCTGGCGGGAAGATATCACTGGAACATCACGACACCGTGTTTGTCCCTGGGACATCACGATACACCATAACACACACTACACAGTTTCTTTCACAGTATTGGCGTGATGACGTCATCACAATAGGATAACCTAATAATGTATACTGACACCGTTGCTGTCCCGACTGTCAGGAAGGTTTGTAACCAGACATTGGACATAATTATAGTTATTTCGCCAGATCTCTTCATACGCAGGAGCGCAGCGGCCACAGAAGAATATTGTGTGGAACCAAGGTTTATTATTACCTCTGGAGAGTGATGCCACATTTCCTATAGTTTTTACTTTGGCCGCAAGCAGTTGTCGACCATGTTCTAGAACTCAACACATCAGCCTCCCTCCTGTTATGGCCATCCAAGTGACTGACTTCCGCTTGTATGTATATATACACATCACGTTGCAAAAAGAAAGCTTTATTTACGGAATAAATCAAATATGACACATACGTACATGATCTCGCCATGAGGCGGAAAAGCACAGAAAGATTCTTATAAATAATGATGTTCACAACCATTGACTGGTTCTGACCTGATCACGACTCTATGTTGACCCAATTAATGATGACCTAATGACGACCTGATCATGACTATGTTGACCCAAAGGTGACCTAATGACGACCTGATCATGACTATTTTGTCAAAATGATGACCTAATGACGACCTGATCATGATTATGTTGACCCAATGATGACCTAATGACGACCTGATCATGACTATTTTGTCAAAATGATGACCTAATGACGACCTGATCATGACTATGTTGACCCAATGATGACCTAATGACGACCTGATCATGGCTATGTTGTCCCGGAGGTGAACTAATGACGACCTGATCATGACTATGTTGTCCTCGAGGTGAACTAATGACGACCTGATCATGACTATGTTGACCCAATGATGACCTAATGACGACCTGATCATGACTATTTTGTCAAAATGATGACCTAATGACGACCTGATCATGACTATGTTGACCCAATGATGACCTAATGACGACCTGATCATGACTATGTTGTACCAATGATGACCTAATGACGACCTGATCATGGCCATGTTGTCCCGGAGGTGAACTAATGACGACCTGATCATGACTATGTTGTCAAAATGATGACCTAATGACGACCTGATCATGATTATGTTGACCCAATGATGACCTAATGACGACCTGATCATGACTATGGTGTCCCAGAGGTGACCTAATGACGACCTGATCATGACTATGTTGTCAACATGATGACATAATGACGACCTGATCATGACTATGTTGACCCAATGATGACCTAATGACGACCTGATTATGACTATGTTGTCCTGGAGATGACCTAATGACGACCTGATCATGACTATGTTGTCTTGGAGATGACCTAATGACGACCTCATCATGGCTATGTTGTCCTGGAGATGACCTAATGACGACCTGATCATGACTATGTTGTCTTGGAGATGACCTAATGATGACCTGATCATGGCTATGTTGTCCCGGAGATGACCTAATGACGACCTGATCATGACTATGTTGACCCAAAGGTGACCTAATGACGACCTGATCATGACTATGTAGTCCTGGAGATGACCTCATGACGACCTGATCATGACTATGTTGATCCAAAGGTGACCTAATCACGTCTTGATCATGACTATGTTGACCCAAAGGTGACCTAATGACGACCTGATCATGACTATGTTGACCCAAAGGTGACCTAATGACGACCTGATCATGACTATGTTGTCCTGGAGATGACCTAATGGCGACCTGATCATGACTATGTTGTCTTGGAGATGACCTAATGACGACCTGATCATGGCTATGTTGTCCCGGAGATGACCTAATGACGACCTGATCATGACTATGTTGTCCAATGATGACCTAATGATGACCTGATCATGACTATGTTGACCCAATGATGACCTAATGACGACCTGATCCTGACTATGTTGACCCAAAGGTGACCTAATGACGACCTGATCATGACTATGTTGTCCTGGAGATGACCTCATGACGACCTGATCATGACTATGTTGATCCAAAGGTGACCTAATGACGACCTGATCATGACTGTGTTGACCCAAAGGTGACCTAATGACGACCTGATCATGACTATGTTGACCCAAAGGTGACCTAATGACGACCTGATCATGACTATGTTGTCAAAAGGTGACCTAATGACGACCTGATCATGACTATGTTGTCAAAATGATGACCTAATGATGACCTGATCATGACTATGTTGTCCAAATGATGACCTAATGACGACCTGATCATGACTATGTTGACCCAAATGATGACCTAATGACGACCTGATCATGACTATGTTGACCCAAAGGTGACCTAATGACGACCTGATCCTGACTATGTTGACCCAAAGGTGACCTAATGACGACCTGATCATGACTATGTTGACCCAAAGGTGACCTAATGACGACCTGATCATGACTATGTTGTCCTGGAGATGACCTAATGACGACCTGATCATGGCTATGTTGATCCAAAGGTGACCTAATGACGACCTGATCATGACAATGTTGACCCAAAGGTGACCTAATGACGACCTGATCATGACTATGTTGACCCAAATGTGACCTAATGATGACCTGATCATGGCTATGTTGTCCCGGAGATGACCTAATGACGACCTGATCATGACTATGTTGACCCAAAGGTGACCTAATGACGACCTGATCATGACTATGTTGTCCTGGAGATGACCTAATGACGACCTGATCATGACTATGTTGATCCAAAGGTGACCTAATGACGACCTGATCATGACTATGTTGACCCAAAGGTGACCTAATGACGACCTGATCATGACTATGTTGACCCAAAGGTGACCTAATGACGACCTGATCATGACTATGTTGTCAAAATGATGACCTAATGACGACCTGATCATGACTATGTTGACCCAATGATGACGTAATGACGACCTGATCATGACTATGTTGTCCTGGAGATGACCTAATGACGACCTGATCATGACTATGTTGTCTTGGAGATGACCTAATGATGACCTGATCATGGCTATGTTGTCCCGTAGATGACCTAATGACGACCTGATCATGGCTATGTTGTCCTAAAGATGACCTAATGACGACCTGATCATGACTATGTTGACCCAAAGGTGACCTAATGACGACCTGATCCTGACTATGTTGACCCAAAGGTGACCTAATGACGACCTGATCATGGCTATGTTGTCCCGGAGATGACTTAATGACGACCTGATCATGACTATGTTGTCCCAATGATGACCTAATGAAGACCTGATCATGACTATGTTGACCCAATGATGACCTAATGACGACCTGATCATGGCTATGTTGTCCCGGAGATGACCTAATGACGACCTGATCATGGCTATGTTGTCCCGGAGATGACCTAATGACGACCTGATCATGGCTATGTTGTCCCGGAGATGACCTAATGATGACCTGATCATGACTATGTTGACCCAAAGGTGACCTAATGACGACCTGATCATGACTATGTTGACCCAAAGGTGACCTAATGACGACCTGATCATGGCTATGTTGTCCCGGAGATGACTTAATGACGACCTGATCATGACTATGTTGTCCCAATGATGACCTAATGAAGACCTGATCATGACTATGTTGACCCAATGATGACCTAATGACGACCTGATCATGGCTATGTTGTCCCGGAGATGACCTAATGACGACCTGATCATGACCTGATCATGGCTATGTTGTCCCGGAGATGACCTAATGACGACCTGATCATGGCTATGTTGTCCCGGAGATGACCTAATGACGACCTGATCATGACTATGTTGTCCCAATGATGACCTAATGACGACCTGATCATGACTATGTTGATGACCTAATGACGACCTGATCATGGCTATGTTGTCCCGGAGATGACCTAATGACGACCTGATCATGGCTATGTTGTCCCGGAGATGACCTAATGACGACCTGATCATGGCTATGTTGACACAATCATGACGGCCTGAATTCCTAATGACCATTATCACAATTTTTCAGCTTCCTCAGTCCTGTTGCTGATCGAGGTCTTTGAACGCTTTAATGAATATTTGTGTTGTCAAGCGCCGTGCAGGATACGAAAATCTTGTCTCCACTACTGTCGTCAAGGCTACGGAATTGATACAAATTAGATATGTTTTGAAAATTTGGTAAATTACCAGTCATGTGATTTTTTAGATTAGAGAATGTTAAACCAGTGTGCTTGAAATTCCAAAAGTTTCTTGATTTCTTTACTCCGCACTCAGTAATATTCTAGCTATAAGACGTACCCCTCTAAATAATCGCGGCGGAACCAGACAATCCCGTGATCGATGCTGTGAGCAAGGATAACCCTTTATTAAACAACTTACCGATCCTGGCTATCACGTCCATTCAGTCGCCTTTATAACCACCATTGGCAACTGGGGACTTATTCTAACCTGCAATCCCCATGGTGTCAGTACTGCCATATGTGTCAGCTGTGTTGTAGCACAGATCTGTTCACACATAACACCTAAAGTGGATGCTGTTGTAACACATTTTCGAATCGAGCCTGTGTTCTCACACTGGTGATATTTGTGTTGACGTCAACAAGTTGTTTGCTCTGTGCGTCCAGATCTATACATATACTGTGACAAGCCCCTCGGTACTACATCTGTTGACAGACGTGGACGCTCGAGATGCTCCAGGCTTTCTTGGCATAATTGGCATAATTGGCACCTGTTGGCCTCACTGTAGAACCGTAGTGGTGGTGGCGGTGGTGGTAGTAGTAGTAGTGGTAGAAGTTGTAGTAGTGTAGTAGTAGTAGTAGTAGTAGTAGTAGAAGTAGTAGTAGTAGTAGTAGAGATAGTAGTCGTAGTAGTAAGAAGTGTGGTAGAGTAAGGTGGTGTGAAGTGTAGTTGTAGTAGTGTAAATGTATGGTGATGGTGGTGGTGGTGCAGGGGGAAAAGTGGCTGTAGTGGGGAAGTGTGGTTGTAGTTGGTGCAGTAGTGCTAGTAGGGGAGGTGCTATGGTGGTGGTGGTGTAGTGTGGTGCAGTAGGTGATGGTGGTGGTGGTGTGTAGGGGAATTATGTAGTTGTTGCAGTAGTCCTAGTAGGGAAGTGTAGTTGTGGTGCTAGTGAACAATTGTGATGGTGAGGTGGTGGTCATGGGGAAGTGTAGCTGTTGCAGTGGTGTCTAGTAGTGGTGAGGTGATGATGGTGGTGGTGGTGTAGGGGGAAGTGTAGTTATTTGCAGTAGTCCTAGTAGTAGTAGTGGTGATGGTGGTGATGGTGTGTAGGGAAGTGTAGTTGTTGCAGTAGTCCCTAGTAGTATGGTGGTGATGGTGAGGCAGAATAGTGTAGGGAAGTGTAGTTGTTGCTGTAGTGCTAAAAGTAGCTATTAGTGGTGATAGTGGTGAGTGGTGTAAGAGTATAGTTGTTGTAGTAGTGCTAGTAGTGAGAGTAGTTGGTGATGGTGGTGATGGTGTGGGGAAGTATAGTTGTTGCAGTAGTCCCTAGCAGTGAGTGAGGTGGTGGTGTAGGGCAGTAGTGGTTGTTGTAGTAGTGCCTAGTAGTGTGGTGATGATAAGGTGGGCAGTGGTGTAGAGGGAAAGTGTAGTTGTTGCAGTAGTGCTAGTAGTGGTGGTGATGATTATTGGTGGTGGTGTAGGGAAGTGTAGTTGTTGCAGTAGTGCTAGTAGTGGTGATGGTGGTGGTGATGTTGTGAGGTGTAGGGGAGTGTAGTTGTTGCAGTAGTGCTAGTAGTGGTGATGATGGTGGTGGTGGTGTAGGGGGTATAGTTGTTTGCAGTAGTGCTAGTGAGTGTACTGGTGGTGGTGGTGGTGATGGTGTGGGGAAGTGTAGTTGTTGCAGTAGTGCTAGTAGTGGTGGTGATGTTGTGGTGATGGTGTAGGGGAAGTGTAAGTTTGTTGCAGTAGTGCTAGTAGTGAAATGAGTGATGGTGATAGTAGTGATGGTGTAGGCAAAGTGTAGTTGTTTGCAGTAGTGCTAGTAGTGGTGGTGATGGTGGTGATGGTGTGGGAAGTGTAGTTTCATTTGCAGTAGTGCTAGTAGTAGTGAGTGGTGATGGTGGTGGTGATTGTAGGGAAGTGTAGTTGTTATTTAGTAGTGTGCTAGTAGTGAAGGTGGTGATGGTGAGTATGGTGTAGAGGGAAGTGTAGTTGTTGCAGTAGTACTAGTAGTGGTGGTGATGGTGAGTGGTGGTGGTGGGGAAGTGTAGTTGTTGCAGTAGTGCTAGTAGTAGTGGTGATGGTGGTGAGGTAGTTGGTGTAGGGAAGTGTAGTTGTTGCAGTAGTCCTAGTAGTGGTGGTGATGGTAGTGATATGAATTAGGAAGTGTAGTTGTTGCAGTAGTGCTAGTGTGGTGGTGAGTAGTGTAGGGTAGATGTGGTATGAGTGGTGGTGGTGGTAGGTGTGTAGGGGAAGTATGTAGTTGTTGCAGTAGTGTGCTAGTAGTAGTGGGTGATGGTGGTAATAGTGAGCTGTAGGGGGAAGTGTAGTTGTTGCAGTAGTGCTAGTAGTGGTGGTGATGGTGGTGGTGGTGTGAGGGAAGTGTAGTTGTTTGCAGTAGTGCTAGTAGTGGTGGTGATATTGTGGTGATGGTGTAGAAGAAGTAGTAGTTGTTGCAGTAGTGCTAGTAGTGGTGGTGATGGTGGTAGTGGTTGTAGGGGGAAGTGTAGTTGTTGCAGTAGTGCACTAGTAGTGGTAGGTAGTGATGGTGTGTAGGAAGAGAGTATAGTTGTTGCAGTAGTGCTAGTGGTGGAGGTGAGTGATGAGTAGTGGTGTAGGGAAGTGTAGTTGTTGCAGTAGTGCTAAGTAGTGGTGGTGATGGTGAGGTGGTGGTGTAGGGGGAAGTGTAGTTTATTTTGCAGTAGTGCTAGTAGTGAGTGGTGATGGTGGTAGTAGGGTGTGGGGGAAGTGCTTAGTTGTTGCAGTAGTGCTAGTAGTGGTGGTGATGGTAGAGGTGGTAGTGTAGGCGAGATGTAGTTATTTGCAGTGAGTGCTAGTAGTAGTAGTGAGGTGATGATGGTGGTAATTGGTGTAGGGGAAGTGTAGTTGTTGCAGTAGTGCTAGTAGTGAGTAGTGATGGTGGTAGTGGTGTGGGGGAGAGATGTAGTTGTTGCAGTAGTGCTAGTAGTGGTGGTGATGATGGTGGTAGTGGTGTAGGGAAGTGTAGTTGTTGCAGTAGTGCTAGTAGTAGTGGTGGTGATGGTGAGGTGGTGGTGTAGGGGAAGTGTAGTTGTTTGCAGTAGTGCTAGTAGTGGTGGTGATGGTGGTGATGGTGTAGGGAGGTGTAGTTGTATTTGCAGTAGTGCTAGTAGTGAAAAGTGGTGATGGTGGTGGTGGTGTAGGGGAAGTGTAGTTGTTGCAGTAGTGCTAGTAGTGTGGTGGTGATGGTGGTGGTGGTGTGGTGTGAGAGAGTGTAGTTGTTGCAGTAGTGCTAGTAGTGGTGGTGATGGTGGTGGTGGTGGTGTAGGGGGAAGTGTAGTTTGTTGCGAGTAGTGCTGGTAGTGGTGGTGAGTGATGGTGGTGGTGTGGTGTAGGGAGATGTAGTTGTTGCAGTAGTGCTAGTAGTCGTGAGTGATGGTGGTGATGGTGTAGAGTGTAGTTGTTGCAGAAAGTAGTGTAGTAGGGAAAGTGTAGTTGTTGCAGTAGTGCTGAAGTAGTTGTGCAGTGGGTGGTAATGGTGTGGTAATAAAGTGGTGGTGTGCAGGGAAGTGTAGTTGTTGCAGTAGTGGTAGTAGTGGTGGTGATGGTGGTGGTGGTGTAGGGGGAAGTGTAGTTGTTGCAGTAGTGCTAGTAGTGGTGGTGATGGTGTGATGGTGGAGGTGGTGGTGTAGGGGAAGTGTAGTTGTTGCAGTAGTGCTACTAGTAGTGGTGGTGATGGTGGTGATGGTGTAGGGGAAGTGTAGTTGTTGCAGTAGTGCTAGTAGTGGTGGTGATGTTGGTTGGTGGTGGTGTAGGAAGTGTAGTTGTTGCAGTAGTGCTAGTAGTGGTGGTGATGATGGTAGGTGAGGTGGTGTAGGGAAGTGTAGTTGTTGCAGTAGTGCACTAGTAGTATTTGAGTGATAGTGATGGAGTAGTGGGGGAAGTGTAGTTGTTGCAGTGAGTGCTAGTAGTGTGGTAGTGATGATGGTGGTGGTGGTGTAGGGGGAAGTGTAGTTGTTGCAGTAGTGCTACTAGTAGTGGTGGTGATGGTGGTGATGGTGTAGCAGGGGGAAGTGTAGTTGTTGCAGTAGTGCTAGTAGTGAGGTGGTATTTGGTGATGGTGTGGTGATAGTGCTAGTAGTGGGAAGTGTAGTTGTTGCAGTAGTGCTGTAGTAGTGTTGGTGGTGGTGGTGATGGTGATAGTAGTGGGGAAGTGTAGTTGTTGCAGTAGTCCCTGGTGATGCAGTGAGTGGTGGTGTAGGGAAGAATTGTTGGTAGTGCTAGTAAAATTGGTGAAGTGTGATGTAATAGTGGTGTAGGGGAAGTGCTTAGTTGTTGCAGTGGTGCTGAGTAGTGGTGGTGATGTAGGGTGGTGGTGGTGTAGGAGAAGTGTAGTTGTTGCAGTAGTGCTAGTAGTGGTGGTGATGGTGAGTGGTGGTGTAGGAGAGTATAGTTGCATTTGCAGTAGTGCTAGTAGGGGTGGTGATGGTGGAGAATGGTGGTGGTGGTGTGTGGGAGCTGGTGGTGTGGTGGAATAGTAGGTAGCAGTTTGCAATACTAGAGGCGGCGATTGCAGGAACAACATCAACAGTGATAGTGAAACTGTGATTATAGAAATTGCCTTGGCAAGCATCAGTAACAGCTTAGGGATAAGTAGTGAAAGTAGTAGTGAAATTGGTAGTAGTGGTAGTGGTGGTGGTGGTATTGGTGGTAGTGAGTGGTGGTGGTAGTAGTAAGGTGGTGAGTGGGTGGTGGAGTAGTGGTTTGTAGTAGTAGTAGTAGTAGTAGTAGTGAGGTGAGAGTAGTGAAATTGTGAGGGTGGTGAGTGAGTGAGTGTGGTAGTAGTAGTAGTGTGGTGAGTGGTAGTGGTGGTAGTAGTGGTGGTGTGAGGTGGTGGGCTGGTAGTGGTGGTGTGAGAGTACAGTGAGAGTGAGGTGAGTGGTGAGTGGTGGTGAGTGGTGGTAGTAGGTGGTGAGAAGTAGCTGTAGTGAGGTGGTGGTGAGTAGTGGGTGGAGGTGAAGAGTAGTAGTGAGGTGGTGGCAGTGGTGGTGGTGAAAGAAATGAAATGAGAGTGGTGGTGTGGTACAGAGGCAGGTTGTGAGACAGTTGTGAAGTAAGTAGTGGTAGTGGAAAGTAGTATGTGGTGAGGTGAGGTGGTGAAAGTAGTAGTGAAAGTAGTGAGTGGTAGTGAGTAGTAGTAGTGGTGGTGAGTGGTAGTAGTGAGTGGGTAGTGGTAGTGTGAGGTGGTGTTGAGGTGGCCTAGTTTCTCCACTTTCTCTACTGGCAGCACTCACTAGGCAACACCTGGTTGGACATTAGAGCCTTAAACAAAGTACATTATGTATGTGAAGTAGTGAGTAGTAGTGAGTAGTAGTGAGTGAGTAGTGGGTAGTAGTAGTAGTGAGTGTAGTAGTGAGTAGTAGTAGTAGTAGTAGTAGTGGTGTTGGTGAGTGGTGGTATTGGTAATGAAAGTAGTAGTAGTGAGGTGAGGTGGTGGGTGGTGGTAGTAGTAGTAAGTAGTAGTAGTAGTGGTGGTGGTGGTAGTGGTAGTAGTAGTAGTAATGAAGTAGTAGTAGTAGTAGTAGTAGTAGTAGTAGTAGTGGTGGTGGTGTTGGTGGTGTTGTAGTGAGTAGTAGTAGTAATGAGTAGAAGTAGTAATGAAAGTAAGTAGTAGTAGTGGTGGTGGTGGTGGTAGTAGTTGTAATAGTAGTAGTAGTGTAGTAGTAGTGAGGTGCTTGGTGGTGGTGGTAGTAGTAGTAGTAGTAGTAGTAGTAGTAGTAGTAGTGAGAGTAGTAGTGGTGGTGGGTGGTGTGAGGTGGTGGTGGTAGTAGTAGTAGCAAGTAGTGTGTAGTAGTAGTGTAGTAGTAGTGGTGGTGGTGGTGGTAGTAGTAGTAATAGTAGTAGTAGTAGGTGGTGAGTAGTGTGGTGGTAGTGGTGGGTAGTAGTAGTAATAGTAGTAGTGGTAGTAGTAGTAGTGGTAGTAGTAGCAGTGTAGTAGTAGTAGTAGTAGTAGTAGTGGTGGTGGTGGTAGTAGTAGTATTAATAGTAGCAGCAGTAAGTGAAAATTGAAGTAGTAGTGAGTGGTGGTGGTGGTGGTGGTAGCAGTGAAGTGAGAAATTGGTGGTGGTGGTAGTGAAGAGTAGTAGTAGTAATGAAGTAGCAGCAGTAAGTAGTAGTAATGGTAGTGGTGAGGGTGGTGGTGAGAATTAGTGGTGTGGTGAGGTGGTGAGGTGGTGGTGGTATGGTGTGTGTTAAGTAGTTGCTGGTGCTGTATATGTGAGTATTGATAAATGTATCAACCTGTTTTCTAGGGAGACAGAACAAAGGTCCACAGTGGAGCCCTGGCCATTGAGGGCATTATGTTTATTACACAGAACCTTGCATAGCACTGTTTTGTGTCTAATGGCCTCCACAAGCTCTTAGTGAAAATTGAGCAGAGCTTGACATTCTCAGGCTACTGCTATTGTGTCATTCACACTTGTGAAACCCTACAGGGGTGAGACTGTATACATGTGTGTGTTTGCTGGGACCTACAGGGGGTGGGGAACTGGCATACACATGTTGCAGGGACTTCACAGGGGTGAGACTGTATACATGTGTGTTGCAGGACCCTACAGAGGTGAGACTGTATACATGTGTTGCAGGACCTGAAAGGAAGACTATGTGTACTGCCACAGGAGAAACTTTTAGCCAGATATCGGGCTTCCAAGTAAACACTAATTACCACAGAGGGACAGAAACTCGTCAGATACAATACTAAAATACCTTCTATTGTTGTATGCAAATCAATGCAAACGGACAGAGAAAAACAAGAGGTTATTCCATCCAATCCATTCCATACCATTCAAACCACCTTCAAAGAACCCCCCTGTCCATACCATACCACTTTCATATCCATTCATTCATGGCTTTCTTTCCTTCCACCATGTCCACATACCACTGTTTCTTCACCTGCTTCCATATACCTTTCTTTCCTTCTTTCCATTCTTTTCTTCCTTCTTTCATTTCTTTCTGTCCATATTTTCCGTCTCCACCATATACTGCTGTTCTTATACAAGTCCTTCTGTCCATATACCACTGGGCTCACTGTGCTATACCATGTCTGTGTGTGTCATTCTGTCTGGTCATTCTGTCTGTGTCTGTGTGCTATTCTGGTCACCTTCCATATTTCTTTTCCTGTGTGTCTGTCTCTCATTCTGTGTCTGTCTCATGTGTGTGTGTCTGTGTCTCTGGTCATGGTCATCTCTGGTCTGTCTGTGTCTCAGTTCTGTCATGATGTCTGATGTGTCTGATCATCTCTGTCACTGATTCTAACAATGTCTGAAGGGATGGGATTCTGAATGATCTTCAATGGGAGTCCTGATTTTGATGTCTGGGATATAATGATGTGTGGGATAATGGAATGGTTTTGTACAACAGTCTCAATGATCTGGGGTCTGATAGGATGTCTCTGGGATGATGGGAATGCTACATGTGTGATATAATGTCGTGCTAGGATTACAACAGGATATGATGCATGATTAGGTCTGACAATGTGTGTGCTACAATGTATAATGGACATGTGCAATATAATGGAAGTCTTCTGGGATTCTGATATAATGCAATGTGCTAGGTCTGATAGGATGTCTCTAGGAGTCCTGTGGATGTGTGCTACAAGTCTGACAATGCAATGTCACTGGGATTCTGACAATATAATGGAATCTACATGTGTGTGTGACAGTCACTACATGTGCATCAATGTCTTGTGGAACAGAGTTACAATGATGTTGGTGATATAATGATGCTACAAGTCTGACAATATAATGCAATGCAGTACTGGGGTCTGACAAGGATAACACAACAGTGCTAGATACAATGATAAGTACAGCCAGATAACACAGTCATGCTACAAGTACAACAATATAAAACAGTAATGCTACATGTACAACAATATAATACAGCAATGCTATATGTACAACAATATAATACAGCAATGCTACATGTACAACAATATAATACAGCAATGCTATATGTACAACAATATAATACAGCAATGCTACATGTACAACAATATAATACAGCAATGCTACATGTATAAAACAAAACAGCGATGCTACATGTACAACTAGATAACACAGCAATGCTGCATGTACAACAAGATAACACAGCATGTACAAGATAGCACAGCAATGCTACATGTACAACAAGATAACACAGCAATGCTACATGTACAACAAGATAACAGCCATGTAACATGTACAACTAGATAACACAGCAATGCTGGATGTACAACTAGATAACATAGCAATGCTACATGTACAACAAGATAACACAGCAATGCTACATGTACAACAAGATAACAGCCATGTAACATGTACAACTAGAAAACACAGCAATGCTGCATGTACAACTAGATAACACAGCGATGCTACATGTACAACAAGATAGCACAGCAATGCTACATGTACAATTATCTTACCTCACACATAAATGTCGCTTTCTGATTGGCTGAGCGCTCTTCTATTATTTTCAATGTACCCCGCTTACAAGCGAGTAACATTTCAATGTACCCCGCTGTCAATTTTAACTCATTTGGTACTTCGCGGTAGTAATTCTTTATCTCAAATAACATTGAAACGCGTATGATGTAAGGGAAATGACCGATGTTTTGCGAATGCAAATCGATGGAATCTGTTTTTCGTGTCAGCAAAATCTAGCCATGGCTACAAAAAGATTTGTACCCGTCCTTCAAACAATTCAAAATTAACATTAAGGGGTTCGGTAAGATAAATACATTGTTCACTGGTCCCTCGGAGCCCATGGGTTGATGTACCCTCGATGTTAGTTTATGTTCCCTGAACATAAACAAACATCGAGGGTACATCAACCCTTCGGGCTCAGGGAACATAAACAAACATCGAGGGTACATCAACCCATGCCCCCTCGTGACCAGTGAACAACTTATACAATATAACACAACAATGCTACATGTACAAGATAACACAGCAATGCTACATGTACAACAAGATAACACAGCAATGCTACATGTACAAGATAACACAGCAATATTACATGTACAAGATAACACAGCAATGCTACATGTACAAGATAACACAGCAATGCTACATGTACAACAATATAGCACAACAATGTTACATGCAGGAGAGAGTGATAAGGGTTCGAATCCATGATTAACCCTTGCTACATTAGTGAGTGTCGTGGCTGCCATTATATCCAGCTTTGCTTCTACGTGAAGATGGCACGCCATGATATATATAGACGACTCACCAAACTCACTCACAAACTGAATGTATTTAGGGTTAAACCATTTACAGTTGAAGCAAATGTGAGCTAAAAGACGAAGCATACATCACCAATTCTAACAGAGAATGCCCAATTTGAAAGACACAAATCGTAAAAATCTAAAGACAATATTTCTGTCACTTGTTGTTGCTGTTTTATTGAAGAAAGTGTCACGAACGAAATCAGAAATTGTAGCACTCAAAGGAGCTTGTAAAACTTCCATCACATCTCATACAACACCGCCCTACACGATCGTTGTAATCTACGTGACTGTTCTTTATGATGGCTGCATAACACATTGTTACATGTAACATCCTCTCCACTCAGTGGAGTTTGTTAGCATTATAACAATAAAGTTGATCAAGTCAAAGCTCTTGAAAATATAAATTTATGTTATACTGTTAAATACAGTTCTTTACGCAATAGAAGTCGAAAAAAAGAATCGACATCTGAGAGGTAATATCAAGAACTTCACTGACAATACAACAGCATTTATAAAAGGTAATATTAATGATCAGAAGTTGTGAATGTAACGTAGATTACAGATTTGCAAAAAGACACTTGTTCACATGAATAACATTCATTCCTACTTTCTCCCCATTCCCATGTCCGTAATCCCGCTGGATCTCGTGATGAGTCTTGCCCATTCTGTCAGAATTCAACAATATTTTGTAATCTACGTTACCAAACTGTAATCTACGTTACCTTACAAACTAATTCATTGGACGTAATAATCGTCCTCATATAGACTGATTTTACAACAACTTTCCATATATGAAAGTCATTATTGCTACTTGATTAGCAATAAATAAAATATTCATAACAGTTACCGGAACATGTGATAGCTATGAAGGTATTACTTCATTCATTGCAATCTTCGTTACCATACTTTGAGGAGCGAGTACAAAATTGAGGTGAAAGATATGTTGCAGTTTTTTAAGAGATCGAAATATCCTACGTTTAGGGTCAATATCAATATGTCTTAAAAATCTGATACAAGCTTCACGAAATACAACTTTTGTCAATCTTTTGAAATGATGGCTAACGACACCCAAATATAGTGATCATTTCCAAATGCTTCTACCGAAGAACTTCTCAACAGTAGAACAATTGTTTTGAAATATTGTGAATCTATATCTCTATAATGAAGTAAATTAACAAGCAATCTTACCTGTTACACAGGATTTCCCGAATAATGATGAAGTTTCCTTCCAAATTTGAATTTCGTGAAATGTCACTGAAGTGCTGGGATCACGTGAAAGCAACCGGTGGCAACTGCTGTAGGTTATCAAATTATTTGCCTTCCATCATCTTGTGTATCACCTTTGAACTTCTCTGTAACCATCCATCACCTTGTACTATCTCTGTAACCATCCAT
Organism: Haliotis rubra; assembly: GCF_003918875.1. Lineage (NCBI taxonomy): Eukaryota > Metazoa > Mollusca > Gastropoda > Lepetellida > Haliotidae > Haliotis > Haliotis rubra. The sequence goes on from NW_025767098.1 coordinate 971,882, forward strand.
CACCTTGTACATCTCTGTAACCATCCATCACCTTGTACTTCTCTGTAACCATCCATCACCTTGTACATCTCTGTAACCATCCATCACCTTGTACGTCTATGTAACCATCCATCATCACCTCTGTACATCTCTCTGTAACCATCCATCACCTTGTACATCTCTGTAACCATCCATCACCTTGTACATCTCTGTAACCATCCACCTTCACCTTGTACACCTTGTACTCTCTGTAACCATCCATCACCTTGTACTTCTCTGTAACCATCCATCACCTTGTACTTCTCTGTAACCATCCATCACCTTGTACTTGTACATCTCTTGTAACCATCCATCACTTTTGTATATCTTGTAACCATCCATACATCTCTCTCTGTAACCATCCATCACCTTGTCACCTCTGTAACCATCCATCACCTTGTACATCTCTGTAACCATCCATCACATCTCTGTAACCATCCATACACTTTGTACATCTCTGTAACCATCCATCTCTGTAACCATTTGTACCTCTTGTACTCTATGTAACCATCCATCACCTTGTACCTCTCTGTAACCATCCATCACCTTGTATCACCTTGTCTCTGTAACCATCCATCACCTTGTACATCTCTGTAACCATCCCACCACCTTGTAACCATACATCTCTGTAACCATCCATCACCTTGTACATCTCTGTAACCATCCATCACTTGTACTCTGTAACCATCTCTGTAACCATCCATCACCTTGTACTTCTCTGTAACCATCCATCATCACCTTGTACTTCTCTGTAACCATCCAACCATCCATCACCTTGTACATCTCTGTACTCTCTGTAGCATCTTCTGCATCCATCCATCACCCTTGTACATCTCTGTAACCATCCATCACCTTGTACATCATCTGTACATCTCTGTAACCATCCATCACCTTGTACATCTCTGTAACCATCCATCACCTTGTACATCTCTGTAACCATCCATCACCTTGTACATCTCTGTAACCATCCATCACCTTGTACATCTCTGTAACGATCCATCACCTTGTACATCTCTGTAACCATCCATCACCTTGTAACCATCCATCTCTGTAACCATCCATCACCTTGTACATCTCTGTAACCATCCATCACCTTGTACATCTCTGTAACCATCCATCACCTTGTACATCTCTGTAAATCCCATCCATCACATCCATCACCTTGTACATCTCTGTAACCATCCATCACTCTTGTACATCCTCTGTAACCATCCATCACCTTGTACTTCTCTGTAACCATCCATCACCTTGTACATCTCTGTAACCATCCATCACCTTGTACCTTATACATCTCTGTAACCATCCATCACATCTCTCTGTACATCTCTGTAACCATCCATCATCTTGTACATCTCTGTGTACATCTCTGTAACCATCCATCACCTTGTACATCTCTGTAACCATCCATCACCTTGTACATCTCTGTAACCATCCATCACCTTGTACATCTCTGTAACCCCATCACCTTGTACATCTCTGTAAACCATCCATCACCTTGTACATCTCTGTAACCATCCATCCATCACCTTGTACATCTCTGTAACCATCCATCACCTTGTACATCTCTGTAACCATCCATCACCTTGTACATCTCTGTAACCATCCATCACCTTGTACATCTCTGTAACCATTCATCTTTGTACTTGTAACCATCATCTGTACCATCCATCACCTTGTACATCTCTGTAACCATCCATCACCTTGTACATCTCTGTAACTATTGATTACTTTGTGCATCCTCCGCTAATATGTATTTTGGAAAGTGTTCTTCTGTCTAGCATTCCCTCGGTCCCTCACTCACACATTCACCAAAATGAAAATGGTCATAGCGTATGTTCAAATATGCTCGTGTTTCGAGTGGCTCCATCAATTTCTTCAAATTTCGGATACTAACAGCAAGATTGTGTCGTTACTAATTGTATCGTGTTCTAATGCTGTCTTCATAGTGCTGAAACGTACGTTATGAGCTGATACAGCTCGATGACTATACGGGATGTACAGCTGTATAAGGAAGGAAGGAGTGATAGGGCTGCTAGGTTCAATGCAGGTACACAAAACAATAGGTCTCAGCTGATTGTTTCCACGATATTCCAGCAGCGTGTTATATCTTGGGTCCATCAGACCAAACCATTCTCACCAAACTCAACCACTTTACTGAGCCAAGCCACCTCAATGAGCCCAACCATTTCATCGAGCAGAAACGTCTCACCGAGCCCAGTTACCGCTCTGAGCCTAACCAGCATAACAAGCACAACCACCTCACTGAGCCTAAACAGCTCACCGAGCCCAACCATTTCACCAAGTCTAAACACCTCAATGAGTCTAACCACCTCACTGAGCCTAACCACCTCGCTGAGCCTAACCACCTCAATGAGCCTAACCACCTCAATGAGCCTAACCACCTCAATGAGCCTAACCACCTCAATGAGCCTAACCACCTCAATGAGCCTAACCACCTCAATGAGCCTAACCACCTCTCTGAGCCTAACCACCTCGCTGAGCCTAACCACCTCAATGAGCCTAAACACCTCAATGAGCCTAAACACCTCAATGAGCCTAACCACCTCAATGAGCCTAACCACCTCAATGAGCCTAACCACCCAATGAGCCTAACCATTTCACCAAGTCTAACCACCTCAATGAGCCTAACCACCTCGCTGAGCCTAACCACCTCAATGAGCCTAAACACCTCAATGAGCCTAAACACCTCAATGAGTCTAACCACCTCAATGAGTCTAACCACCTCAATGAGCCTAACCACCTCAATGAGCCTAACCACCTCACTGAGTCTAACCACCTCAATGAGGCCTAACCACCTCGCTGAGCCTAAACACCTCAATGAGCCTAACCACCTCAATGAGTCTAACCACCTCAATGAGCCTAACCACCTCAATGAGCCTAACCATTTCACCAAGTCTAACCACCTCCAATGAGCCTAACCACGTCAATGAGCCTAACCATTTCACCAAGTCTACAACCACCTCAATGAGCCTAACCACCTCAATGAGCTCTAACCATTTCACCAAGTCTAACCACCTCAATGAGCCTAACCACCTCAATGAGAGCCTAACCACCTCAATGAGCCTAACCACCTCAATGAGTCTAACCACCTCAATGAGCCTAACCACCTCAATGAGCCTAACCACCTCAATGAGCCTAACCACCTCACCGAGCCTAACCATTACACTGAGTCTAACCACCTCCAATGAGCCTAACCACCTCAATGAGCCTAACCACCTCAATGAGCCTAACCACCTCAATGAGCCTAACCACCTCAATCACCTCAGCAATGAGCCTAACCACCTCAATGAGCCTAACCACCTCAATGAGCCTAACCACCTCAATGAGCCTAACCACCTCAATGAGCCTAACCACCTCAATGAGTCTAACCACCTCAATGAGCCTAACCACCTCAATGAGCCTAACCACCTCAATGAGCCTAACCACCTCAATGAGCCTAACCACCTCAATGAGCCTAACCACCTCAATGAGCCTAACCACCTCAATGAGCCTAACCACCTCAATGAGCCTAACCACCTCAATGAGCCTCCACCTCAATCACCTCGCTGAGCCTAACCACCTCACTGAGCCTAACCACCTCGCTGAGCCTAACCACCTCAATGAGCCTAACCACCTCAATGAGCCTAAACACCTCAATGAGCCTAAACACCTCAATGAGCCTAACCACCTCAATGAGTCTAACCACCTCAATGAGCCTAACCACCTCAATGAGCCTAACCACCTCAATGAGCCTAACCACCTCGCTGAGCCTAACCACCTCAATGAGCCTAACCACCTCAATGAGCCTAACCACCTCAATGAGTCTAACCACCTCAATGAGCCTAACCAACCTCAATGAGCCTAACCATTTCACCAAGTACCTAACCACCTCTAATGAGCCTAACCACCTGCTGAGCCTAACCACCTCAATGAGCCTAACCACCTCAATGAGCCTAACCATTTCACCAAGTCTAACCACCTCAATGAGCCTAACCACGTCAATGAGCCTAACCATTTCACCAAGTCTAACCACCTCAATGAGCCTAAACCACCTCAATGAGCCTAACCATTTCACCAAGTCTAACCACCTCAATGAGCCTAACCACCTCCACCGAGCCCAACCATTTCACCAAGTCCTAACCACCTCAATGAGCCTAACCACCTCAATGAGCTCTAACCACCTCAATGAGCCTAACCACCTCAATGAGCCTAACCACCTCAAACATCTCAATGAGCCTAACCACCTCAATGAGCCTAACCACCTCAATGACTGACTGACTGAGTTTGGTTTTACAGCCGCGCTTTTAGCAATATTCCAGCAACATCACGGCGGGAACACCAGAAATGGGCTTCACACATTGTACCCCATGTGGGATTCGAACCCGGGTCTTCGGCGTGACGAGCCAACGCTTTAACCATTAGGCTACCCCACCGCCCACCACCTCAATGAGCCTAACCACCTCAATGAGCCTAACCACCTCCAATGAGGCCTAACCACCTCAATCACCTCAATGAGCCTAACCACCTCAATGAGCCTAACCACCTCAATGAGCCTAAACACCTCAATGAGCCTAACCACCTCAATGAGCCTAACCACCTCAATGAGTCTAACCACCTCAATGAGTCTAACCACCTCAATGAGCCTAACCACCTCAATGAGCCTAACCATTTCACCAAGTCTAACCACCTCAATGAGCCTAACCACGTCAATGAGCCTAACCATTTCACCAAGTCTAACCACCTCAATGAGCCTAACCACCTCAATGAGCCTAACCACCTCAATGAGCCTAAACCATTTCACCTCAAGTCCTAACCACCTCAATGAGCCCTAACCACCTCTGAGCTGAGCCTAACCACCTCACCAAGTCCTAACCACCTCAATGAGGCCTAACCACCTCAATGAGCCTAACCACCTCAATGAGCCTAACCACCTCAATGAGCCCAACCATTTCACCAAGTCCTAACCACCTCAATGAGCCTAACCACCTCAATGAGCCTAACCACCTCAATGAGCCTAACCACCTCAATGAGCTCTAACCACCTCAATGACCTAACCACCTCGCTGAGCCTAACCACCTCAATGAGCCTAACCACCTCAATGAGTCTAACCATCTCAATGAGCTCTAACCACCTCAATCACCTCCTCTTAAAGCCTAACCACCAATGAGCCTAACCACCTCAATGAGCCTAACCACCTCAATGAGCCTAACCACCTCAATGAGCCTAACCACCTCAATGAGCCTAAAACACCTCAATGAGCCTAAACACCTAACCAATGAGCCTAACCACCTCAATGAGCCTAACCACCTCAATGAGCCTAACCACCTCGCTGAGCCTAACCATTTCAATGAGTCCTAACCACCTCAATGAGCCTAACCACCTCGCTGAGCCTAACCACCTCAATGAGCCTAACCACCTCAATGAGCCCTAACCACCTCAATGAGTCTAACCACCTCAATGAGCCTAACCACCTCAATGAGGCCTAACCATTTCACCAAGTCTAACCACCTCAATGAGCCTAACCACCTCAATGAGCCTAACCACCTCAATGAGCCTAACCACCTCACCAAGTCCTAACCACCTTCAATGAGCCTAACCACCTCAATGAGCCTAACCACCTCACGCTGAGTCTAACCACCTCAATGAGCCTAACCACGTCAATGAGCCTAACCACCTCAATGAGTCTAACCACCTGAATGAGCCTAACCACCTCAATGAGCCTAACCACCTCAATCACCAAGTCTAACCACCTCAATGAGCCTAACAACCACCTCAATGAGCCTAACCACCTCAATGAGCCCAACCACACCTCAATGAGCCTAACCACCTCAATGAGTCCTAACCACCTCAATGAGCCTAACCACCTCAATGAGCCTAACCACCTCAATGAGCCTAACCACCTCAATGAGGCCTCAAACCACCTCAATGAGCCTAACCACCTCAATGAGCCTAACCACCTCAATGAGGCCTAACCACCTCAATCACCTCAATGAGGCCTAACCACCTCAATGAGGCCTAACCACCTCAATGAGCCTAACCACCTCAATGAGCCTAACCACCTCAATCACCTCGCTGAGCCTAACCACCTCAATGAGCCTAACCACCTCAATGAGCCTAACCACCTCAATGAGTCTAACCACCTCAATGAGCCTAACCACCTCAATCACCTCAATGAGCCTAACCACCTCAATGAGCCTAACCACCTCAATGAGCCTAACCACCTCAATGAGCCTAACCACCTCAATGAGCCTAACCACCTCAATGAGCCTAAACACCTCAATGAGCCTAACCACCTCAATGAGCCTAACCACCTCAATGAGCCTAACCACCTCGCTGAGCCTAACCACCTCAATGAGCCTAACCACCTCAATGAGCCTAACCACCATACCAAGCACAACCACCTCGCTGAGCTCAACCATTACCCTCACCACTAAGCTAAAGCACTTTCCCAAGCACAACCACCTCACCGAGTCTAAACACCGCACCAAGCATAAACACTAAGGCCAATCAGCTCATCCCGCTAGGGCTGTCACGATGCATCGCAGTATTGAGGGATTGCAATTGTTGAGTCTTCGATAGCAATTAATCGTTGATGGAAACGAAAAACTATCGATGCATCGATAGTATGTGTGACTATCGATAGTTTAGTAATTGACTTCCGTTGATAAATGCACAGCACTAAATACAGGAAGTACCAGATTCGTTCACATTGATTTAGAGTTATCCGCCCCTGTTACCTCTTAAACAAACATGGCGGCAAACACGGTATGGACTCGGAGTTTGAAATTGTGAATAACAACGCTAGAGTACTTCAGCTTGTTCTTATTTCATATAAACTATACACTCATTTGGGAAGTGACTTCAAATGAGACAATTCAAGGAGAAATAAACCCATTGCAATAGTAGGTCCCAGTAGCATGTTGCAATAGACTATCGATACATCCCGCTCATTTATCTCACCCAGCTGAACCATCTCACATCTCACCAAGTCCAACCATCTACCCAACCACAACTACCTCACCGAGCCTAAACACCTCTCTGAGCCCAACTACTTTTACAAGCACAACCACTACATCCACCTTATCGAGACCAACCACCTTAGTGAACTCAACCACTTCTACAAGCACAACCACTACATCCACCTTACCGAGACCAACCACCTTAGTGAACTCAACCACTTCTACAAGCACAACCACTACATCCACCTTACCGAGACCAACCACCTTAGTGAACTCAACCACTTCTACAAGCACAACCACTACATCCACCTTACCGAGACCAACCACCTTAGTGAACTCAACCACTTCTACAAGCACAACCACTACATCCACCTTACCGAGACCAACCACCTTAGTGAACACAACCACTTCACTTAGCCTAAATACCTTATCGAGACCAACCAACTTAGTGAACACAACCACTTCACTTAGCCTAAATACCTTATCGAGACCAACCAACTTAGTGAACTCAACCACTTCACTTAGCCTAAATACCTTATCGAAAGCAACCACCTTAGTGAACTCAACCACTTCAACTTAGCCTAAATACCTTATCGAAAGCAAACCAACTTAGTGAACACAACCACTTCACTTAGCCTAAATACCTTATCGAGACCAACCACCTTAGTGAACACAACCACTTCACTTAGCCTAAATACCTTATCGAGACCAACAACCTTAGTGAACACAACCACTTCACTTAGCCTAAATACCTTATCGAGACCAACCACCTTAGTGAACACAACCACTTCTACAAGCACAACCACCACATCCACCTTATCGAGACCAACCACCTTAGTGAACACAATCACTTCACTTAGCCTAAATACATTACCGAGACCAACCACCTTTGTGAACTCAACCACTTCACTCAGCCTAAATACCTTACCGAGACCAACCACCTCACCGAGTTCACCCGTCTCATCGAACCCAATCACCGTACCTCACTGTAGTCAACCACCTCAACCAGCCCGTTCACCTGAACAAGAGCGGACAGAGGAAGTATCCCAGTCCCCAAGGCGTAGTACTTCCTCCAGGAGGGCGGACCAAGAGGCCAGTATTCAAAGGATTACTTTATGCACCTCACTTTCGGCTCACACGTGCAATTTGTGTAGGCGCCAAACGTCTGTGCTCGGGGAATGAACCGACTGCGTTTTCGATTAAAGATTTGGAAAGCAGATTGGAAAACGTTAAACTTAAGTTAGCCTCAGCTAGGGATTTGTTTCAAATTTAAAGAAACAGATTAGAATTTGAATCTGAATTGTCAGAGTAGCCTGTTTTATGTACTTAATGTATGAATGAATGACAATTTATTTGTATACCGCCTAATATCCAGGTTATTTCCTGCTCAGTGGCGTTTTACAGAAAAAATACACAATGATTAGAAAAAACCCAGTGATGCTTAAAAAAAGACAGTAAAAGATAAGATGCTGAATATGGGGAGTCGAGGATTCAAAGCTAAAATATTGTCTGAATAGATGTGTTTTAAGTTTTTTTTGGAATGAGTCCCTTGATTTTGCACTTTTCAGTTCAGCTGGAAGTTAATTCCACAACGCTGGGGCTGCAACTGTAAAACACCTTTCCCCCATTTTAGTGGTGGTTCTGGGGATGGCAAGATCATTCAAAGCACTGATCTGTTTGAAGTTTTGTACGAAATTAGGCATCTTAGATACTCAGGAGCAGTGGGATCATTCAGGACTGAATATGTAAGAGAAAGCAGCTTATAGGTGACTCGTTGCTGTACAGGAAGTCAATGTAGCTCCCGCAGGATTGGTGTGATTTCACAGTGCTTCCTGGACCCCGTGATGAGACGAGCAGAGCTGTTCTGTAGATGCTGTAGGAGTTTGATGTTTGAGCTTGATGTTCCATAAAGCAGTGAGTTACAGTAATCAAGGCTGGATGTGATACTAGCTTGCACAAGAGTTTTCAGACAATCCACAGTCAGATATTTCTTGATGTTGCTGATATTGTAGAGACAGAAAGAGACAGAACGACAGAGGGATCTCACGTGGGGTTGAAAAGACAAGGATGGATCAAACATCACACCGACATTCCCCATAGCTCAGCTGGGACTGACAGAGCTGTCGCCAATGGTGATGCATGAGGGGTGGGACTTTCAGTCGTTGCTATGAGCCAGTGTAGATACCTAGTTGTTATACTATAACATTCTGCGATACAGATTCTAAGCTAATAGGCTACAGTTTGTGGTTGCGCGTGGTCGTGTGCACACAGCTCAGGTCACAAATCAGTTGAAGTTAAGCAACGTCGACCTCGGACAATCCTTGGATGGGTGACCGTGTTTGGCAGCCTGACTCCTGAGAGTTTCTAGGACTTCAGTCCTGCCCAACAACGAAGCACATGATGCATGTGGTCGCACCTTAGGCAAGTGAGTTTGTTCAAATTGCCTCTGTTCACCCAGCAGAAAAATGGGTACCCGGTGGGATAAAGTCTTGTGACTATAACCTTCTAGCGCCTAACAGGCAGCTTGGGTTATCCGGGGTAATAAGAATCAGATTCTGATTAAGCGCCGTGAGCAATCACTTGGTGTTTGGAGACTGTGCGCTATAGAAGATGACTTATTATTATTATTATTATTATTGTAAAGACATCATGTCGCATTGTCAATCTTACAAAACCGCCAGAAGTCGAGAATGCTAAACCTTCACAGGTTGGTCAAATATCACTGCATCTTCTATATCCTGAGTTGACTGCCAGACATCTCACCCGGCGCCAAGCTGCAGCAGCTGGATCAACAGGTGTTAAAACTTAATGGAGGAGACGGGTGGTTTAGTTGTGTCTAGTGCCGCGATCTAGGTAAGACGTACCATAAGTCATGAGTTCGAATCCGATATTCATGTTTCCTGGTCAGAGGTTTCCCAAAGAGGAAAACGTCTAAGAACTGCATCAACCTGGGCCTCCCTTCCACACTTACTTACGCCGCTCACTCGATACGACATGGTGGACGGAACTCTGATACTGGGCCGGGGTCACTTGTATCTACAACCCACACGAGGTCGGTGTGTAACTGATGTGGAAAGTTCTTTGTTGTGTCATTTCAAACAAGGACGTACTGTTGAGACATTGTAGACTAACAACTAGTCTCTGAAATGAACATATTTTACAGAAAGAAAATGTTCATAGTAATATATATATATAAATACACTTTCTAGACTTGCGTGGGCTTTCCTGGATATATTTGCTTCCAGAGACATTGGTGTAAAGTCAGTTGTACTTGAACCCTCTGAATACAGTTTTGAAATTTACAGTTAAACTGACGCCTCTTAGATATGTAGAAAGACGTTTGTGTTCGTGTGTGTGAGTGAGTGAGGTCCTATGTTGCTTTGAACCTCACCAAGGCCAAGGAAAAGGAAAAGGTTCACCGTCTAAAGCTTACCGCTGGTTCACCGTGTTTTGGTTTTTCATCTTTTGTTAATTTGCATGGAACATGTAACTATAGATAAACATAAGTGAAAGTTCCAGTGGCACCATTTGTCTTATTAGGGGCATTGGTTTCATCTTTTGTTAATGCATACATGTGTAGATAAACTTAATGAAAATACTCATAAATGCTACTCTGTCTCTCTTTATCATGACACTTTCTTCTTGGTCTGCTACTTTCTATGGTCAATATGGAAATAGACTCCCCAGAATCCGAACTGATTATTCTAAATGAATCTTACAATGTGTGAAGCCCATTTCTGGTGTCCCCCGCCGAGATATTGCTGGAATATTGCTAAAAGTGGCGTAAAACCAAACTCACTCACTCTAAATGAATCTTGTGTTAAAAAGAGTTCACTTTCGTTTACGTCTGTGGAATGTAGTTTAAAAGAGGTTTCAACCACAATCCGTCTGCCCACCTTCACTAGTTTCTGCAACATCAACCATGTCAATCTCTTCCTGTGAGCAATGATTGACTAGAACAACTTCACTGTTCACATTCTTGTCATTTTGAGGACTACATGTTGCTGCTGGCTCATGATATTTCTTGATATTCATTTGTTTGTATGTGCTGACAAAACCACCTTCCATAGAGCTAACTTGATACATGTCCTCTCGGGGTTTTCCTGATATCATGTAGGGTCCATTCCATTTCACTATATAAGTCCTTTTGTCTCTTTCGCGATTTCACCATCACTTTGTCACCTACTGTAAACTTTTGTGCTTCCACTCCGTGGCGTCTGTCAAAATGCTTCTTCTGAATTTGTTGAGCCTTCTCATTAATACTCAAAACAGTCTCTGTAATTTGAGCCTTCATGTCTTGTATTGTCTGAACACACTTCTCAATCTCTTTAGCATTCGTGGTTGCAGTTTCCCCATGACAATTTTCATTAGCCTACGGTAATAGTTCCTGTTCGATGGAATATTTGCCGTATGTGCGGAATGTTTATTCGTGTCATCCATTCTCTATTTCACGGCATTTATTCTGAAACGGAACATTTACTACTCGGAATCATGTTTACACTGCGTTATATCTGTTAGCTGACTACGGAGACAAGGAATACATTGCACACATCCTGTGATGACGAATCAGCGCTTCATCAGCATCCGTACATAGATGTGAAGGCAGTGAAGTCAGTGAAGTAAGTTATAAAGGGACGTAACTCGTGCCACACATTAAGCACGGCCTGTTGTCTCAGTCTATACAACATAAACTGCGTCTGCAACTCCATAATTAGTCGACTAGTCTGACTTCTGATAAGAAGTCGAAGATTCGACCAGTCGCCTAGTAATTCAAAAGACGAACTGTGTACATTGATGCCCAATAGTTCCCCAGCCCGTTAGACTAACGCTTAGTTTCTGAATATATATACTTTTGACAGTAAATAACAACCCATTTAAATTGAAAAGGAGCCCCAGGGAGACCAGAGATTGAACCTGAGGAAATCTAGACTTGCTTCATTTTGGGCTTTGCAGGGAGGGTTGGCAGCAGGGAAAATAATGTGGTTGAGGGACTGTGGGTCCGACTACCAGCCTGTGGGCGTGGACCGGTATTGCTAACAGCGCACATGGAGCTGGGCCAGTGTTTACATAAGGTCATAGTGTACGGGCCACTCTCCCGTCCTCTCTCTGCAGCCTTCTTCTCACCCTCTGTTCACGTGATGTTAAACCAGGTCTATCCATGCTATCCTATATTTATAGTGACCCGCACTGGGTTCCGTCTAGGTGCTGAAGCACAAGACGACCTTGCATTCCTCCACAGACTTATCAAGGTGGAGGCAGGATTCAATGACGCATGCCTTGCGATGGAATGAGACAGGACCATTCTCTAGGAACTCGTTCAGTGACGTAGCTGTGATTTATATAAGCGAAATTGATAGTGTTTACAGACCACACCAAGCAAGAGCATGATGGTTACTGTATATAATATACGAAGCAACTGTTTAAGTTAATTGAAAAATGACCTTGAATACGATCTTAACGTCTGTCAAATCAAGAACACATCAGATGAAAACATTGAAATGTCTCTACCGTCACTGATGTGTTCTGCGTGCTCTGAAACTCTGTGGCAACATAGATTACCACAAAACGTCTTCTGGTATGTTTGCATGCTACTAAAGATATATTTTGGCCTTGACACTACTGTCACGTCATTTCAAGGTCGTTTATCAACCTGCAGGCTAGCAAGGTTGTTGATGGGGGGAAAGATTCGTTGGATGAAGTGATGAAATTGGTGAGTGTTCACTTAAATAGGCATATCTGAGTAAGTTCATCCAGAAACCTGTGAGGTATGCGCCCTGTATCCCACAGGCTTCCACCCACGGGTCCCCATCAACCTGTAAGAGGCGTCGTAATGGACAGGGTGTCCAGGCCTGGTCACGTGGGTCATCACTTGTAATAGCGTGGATCATGGTTTTAATCACTAGACTGTCTGGTCGAGATTCGTGACTTTACGGTCCGCCGTCATATTGCTGTTTAGTCGACATGGAACTGGCATGGCGTTCAAGGTCTTTCGACTTACATAGCGACAGGCCGGTTATATACCAGTAAACAAAGCAAGATAAATTACATTGGTGTGTGTGTGTGTGTGTGTGTGTGTGTGTGTGTGTGTGTGTGTGTGTGTGTGTGTGTTAATTGGTAACTAAGTTGTATGAGTGCATATGGATTTAAATAAAAAGAGTATTCCATTCAAAAAGGGTTATGAATTTCGTAAAAACGCCAAAATCGGGGTAAACTTTGAAATTTACAGTGAAAACGTATCAGCGTGTTTCTGTACATTCCAGTGATAAAAAAAACAATCTGAAAGTTGTTCTGATATTGTTTCAAACTAAACTAAACGCTATTTGTGGTTTCTGTTTGACATGACGCGTACGTCAGGAACGGCAACGTGTACTTTGCAAGTTGAAGTCAGTAATTATCAGATAGGCACCACGATATTGGCAGACAAATAACGTTGGTGACGGCGCCACGATATTGGCAGACAAATAACGTTGATGACGAACGACGGTATGGTCGACCAAGGGCGACAACTGGCGCATAAGACCGTTTCATCAGAACGACAGTGTTCCGAAACATTGACAAAGCGCTTGTCAAACTGGAGATATAGCTCCCCAGAGCTACAGGTGTTATAGTGAGTGGGCAGACTTCCGTATCGGCTACACAGGTGAAACCTACATGCCCGACATCCACGTGTTATCCCAAGACACACGGGCCCTCACATTACTGTAGGACATCGTTCATGTCAAGGCGCTGGACCAATCGTCGTTGGGCAAACTTGAGTTTCTTTCGCATGACTGTTCAACTATATATGCCCCATTACAAATATAACGTCAATAGACGAGACCCATTTTTGTTGAATATCCCCTACTTCTTTATATGTAGTCTATATTGCTTGATCCCTGGAACACAATGCCAGGGTCTAACATGGACGCCCCACCCAGACACAGTAGACCGACACACCCTGGCCTATCCCTAGTCTTATCCCCTGGATGTCGAGCGCAAGGCATGCTTACAACAGGTACCTCCTTTGAAAGACTTTTGTCAAGACGCGTTCATGGACTCGAACCGGTGACTTTCCGTTCCATTGATAGACGCGCTGTCTACCAGGCCACAGAGGCGGTTCCAACAGTCTCGGACGGCAATAGGCATGCAAGAACGGCCTTATCGTTCTGGTCACGGCCATGTTTATCAACACGTCAACAAGAAATGAGATCGTTCAAATTCAGTGACAACCGGTTAGTTCAGAACCCTGGTATTACGGACACGCCACTTTTCGGAAGGAACCTTTATGTTACGGACATTTCTCAAGCGGCAACTATTGAAACATGTATGTACATGAACGGAAGCTATTACTTAACAATGAATCGTTACTTCGTAATTCAGTTGTGGAACTATTATATTCTAAAATTATGTTTTTGAGCGAGGTTTCACAACCACAAGTACACACATATATATATCGCTGCTTTGTCAAAAATAATCTTTCTTTATTCTTCAGACAAGTCATTTCTGTGTTTCCGTGTACAATGTCTTCCAGCAGTGACAGAGAACAATGCGTTAAATACAAGCAGCCGTATTTAACTGGAATTAAGATCGATTTAACTGGAAGATCGGAAGAGTGAACATCTGAGGATATTGTATGGTTATGTTAATATCGACATACAAGAAGGGAAGCTTTCAGACAGAAGTTGCCGAGTGAAACATAAGACGTAAGTAGCATCACGCGCTGCTTACAAGCACACTTATTTATTGGACAAACTTCAAAACGCACATTTGAAGTCCATCAATTTCTTCAGGCTAAAATAACCAAGTTTTCTTTCATAACATGCCAACTATTCTAAGGAGCTGTGAATGAATGGCATAAGTGCACTCCCGTCAAGTCTTCATAATTACGATAACACATTTACAAAGGCACCAAAACTCGGTAATAAGTCCTAATTCAAGGAGACTACCTTACAAACCGACGCCAATAGACTTTTCCGAGTGCTTCCATTAAGGGCGTGACGTGAAACTGACGAAAATAGACGAACGTACTTGGAGACTGCCTCGGGCTCGTCCACGTAAAAAGGAAAATTTAAAGAGAAACACATTTTTTATGACATTTTATTAAATAAGTTGTATCTATAAGCGTTTATTTAAACGTAACATTTGAGTCAGTTTCAGTCAGTTGTCTGCACAAACTGTAACTGACAACGGCAGGACACTTGTGTCATTAACTGACAATCACTAGGTACAACTAAACCCTGGGGCCAGTGATTCCAGGGGTCGAATTCCAGATTCGTATAGATTATAATTCCTGGTTTGTTAGAACGATATCAGTTGAATCAAAGTGGTAATTAAAACGTGCAAGACCTGCATCACTTTGGCTATTCTCTCACATAAGTGACGCGCCGTGACTTGGTTCATTGGTTGTCTGTTTGTCATTGTACACCGACCGCGTGACTTGGTTCGTTGGTTGTCTGTTTGTCATTGTACACCGACCGCGTGACTTGGCTCATTGGTTGTCTGTTTGTCATTGTACACCAACTGCGTGACTTGGTTCATTGGTTGTCTGTTTGTCATTGTACACCAACTGCGTGACTTGGCTCATTGGTTGTCTGTTTGTCATTGTACACCGACTGCGTGACTTGGTTCGTTGGTTGTCTGTTTGTCATTGTACACCAACTGCGTGACTTGGTTCTTGGTTGTCTTGTACACCGACCGCGTGATTGGTTGTCTGTTTGTCATTGTACACCGACCGCGTGACTTGGTTCGTTGGTTGTCTGTTTGTCATTGTACACCGACCGCGTGACTTGGTTCGTTGGTTGTCTGTTTGTCATTGTACACCAACTGCGTGACTTGGTTCGTTGGTTGTCTGTTTGTCATTGTACACCGACCGCGTGACTTGGTTCATTGGTTGTCTGTTTGTCATTGTACGGCAACCGCGTGACTTGGTTCATTGGTTGTCTGTTTGTCATTGTACACCCACCGCGTGCCTTGGTTCGTTGGTTGTCTGTTTGTCATTGTACACCGACCGCGTGACTTGGTTCATTGGTTGTCTGTTTGTCATTGTACACCAACTGCGTGACTTGGTTCGTTGGTTGTCTGTTTGTCATTGTACACCGACCGCGTGACTTGGTTCATTGGTTGTCTGTTTGCCATTGTACACCGACCGCGTGACTTGGGTCATTGGTTGTCTGTTTGCCATTGTACACCAACGGCGTGACTTGGTTCATTGGTTGTCTGTTTGTCATTGTACACCGACCCCGTGACTTGGTTCGTTGGTTGTCTGCTTGTCATTGTACACCGACCGCGTGACTTGGTTCATTGGTTGTCTGTTTGTCATTGTACACCGACCGCGTGACTTGGTTCATTGGTTGTCTGTTTGTCATTGTACACCCACCGCGTGACTTGGTTCATTGGTTGTCTGTTTGCCATTGTACACCAACGGCGTGACTTGGTTCATTGGTTGTCTGTTTGTCATTGTACACCGACCCCGTGACTTGGTTCGTTGGTTGTCTGCTTGTCATTGTACACCGACCGCGTGACTTGGTTCCGTGGTTGTCTGTTTGTCATTGTACACCAACTGCGTGACTTGGTTCGTTGGTTGTCTGTTTGTCATTGTACACCAACTGCGTGACTTGGTTCGTTGGTTGTCAGCTTGGAATTGTACAACCACCACGTGACTTGGTTCATTGGTTGTCAGCTTGGAATTGTACAACCACCACGTGACTTGGTTCATTGGTTGTCAGCTTGGAATTGTACAACCACCACGTGACTTGGTTCATTGGTTCGTGGATCGCTCCTCACGCGGTTGGTCATCGGATTGTCCTGTTGTGGACTATTTCTAGGTCGCTGTCATACAGCTGAAGACGGTGTTGAACAATAAATCAATAAATAAAACATTCTGAGATGGTTAGATAACTAAGACATATTCACAAAACCTCGACTGCTGACTGTTACAATTACAAGTTCGCATTGAGATTGTCAGTGCCGACATCTTAGAAGTGTCTCATTTTCTGGACATTCTGTGATGTTGCCAATCAATGGCGGTTACATGATGAGGCAGAAGACACAGAAGATTGCCATCCCGAAATAACCAGGGTTCGTCCTTGACCTACCTACAGATGTTGATCATGTTACTATATCTGGCACGATGTGGAAATATCTTAAAGAGCTGAAACTTTGTAACAAAGTGAGGACGAATGTGAAAATAGATACTTAGACATGTGCGACCTTTAACAGCCGTGTATGTTGTGTGATGTTTGATACTTGATCCCACACACACTCGTAGCTCTTCGTTAAACTTGCAATATATTATTCCAGCAACATCACGGCGGGGAACACCAGAAACGGGATTCACACAGTGTACCCATGCGGGGAATCGAACCTGGGTCTCAAACGTGACGAGCGAACGCTTTAACCATTGGTTTCCCACCACCCCTGTTGAAAAAATGAAAGGAAATATAACGTATACCCAGGGCATAAAGAACGAGGGGTAAGGAAAACAATATTCTTTGTCACACAGTTGTATTCCTATCTGTACTTTCTACAGAGTCGGTCCCCAAGAACTACCCTGACCATTCCCAGTGTCATCCGAATCTTGCTCAAAAGTGTATAAGATCAGGATCAAACACTTAAGGCCTTATAGTAAAGCTTTGAAAATGTTCGCTGGTGCAGGTTGGGGATATATCTGTTAACCTCATGTTTGTAACAATATACTATGTATGTGTATACTTCTCAATACTTGGTTGTGGTCACCTTTAGCTTGATAACGGTTTAAGAATCTACACCAAAACGTCGCACTATGCTATAAACAAGAAGCTGTTGTCCATAAAGTTGTAGGCTTTATTTAGTTCCGGGATGCGACGTGGATCATGTGGACCTGGGCCATCACTCCCCCACAGATGGCATTCCCGCACAGTGGATGGTGATGTGGACCTGGGCCATCACCCCCACAGATGGCATTCCCGCACAGACGGAGGACGTGGATCATGTGGACCTGGGCCATCACTCCCCACAGATGGCATTCCCCCCACAGACGGAGGACGTGGATCATGTGGACCTGGGCCATCACTCCCGCACAGACGGAGGACGTGGATCATGTGGACCTGGGCCATCACTCCCCACAGATGGCATTCCCGCACAGACGGAGGACGTGGATCATGTGGACCTGGGCCATCACTCCCCACAGATGGCATTCCCGCACAGACGGAGGACGTGGATCATGGTGGACCTGGGCCATCACTCCCCCTGCACAGACGGAGGATGGATCATGTGGACCTGGGCCATCACTCCCCACAGATGGCATTCCCGCACAGACGGAGGACGTGGATCATGTGGACCTGGGCCATCACTCCCCACAGATGGCATTCCCGCACAGACGGAGGACGTGGATCATGTGGACCTGGGCCATCACTCCCCACAGATGGCATTCCCGCACAGACGGAGGACGTGGATCATGTGGACCTGGGCCATCACTCCCCACAGATGGCATTCCCGCACAGACGGAGGACGTGGATCATGTGGACCTCGGCCATCACTCCCCACAGACGGAGGACGTGGATCATGTGGACCTAGGCCATCACTCCCCACAGATGACATGGCCATGAGTTAGTGTGGGACGTGGATCATGTGGACCTGGGCCATCACTCCCCACAGATGGCATTCCCGCACAGACGGAGGACGTGGATCATGTGGACCTGGGCCATCACTCCCCACAGATGGCATTCCCGCACAGACGG